>NC_135776.1:19431842-19460550 GCF_028453695.1 Augochlora pura | reverse complement strand
TTGTTGCATGAAATAAAAATACTACAAGCCGGAGAAGTTACTCTGAATTAACGGTTAAAATTGTTTCGAGCGCAGAGGGTTAACATGTCGTAATGCAAGCACATCAATCGACGCTGCACTCAATATTTTATTCGCCGCCCAGCAAATTCTCGATTTCTCTCTAGTCTACGGCGAAAGTCGGATAACGAGCAAGAATGAACGCAATATCCCCAGCTCATCATTTCCTTGGAAAGATGGAAAAGGCTAAAACTAGAGAAAAAAAAACGAGGAAGAAGAAGAAACGGAAAAAAGAAGGAGAAAAGTGGGAGGGGGGAGGAAGAAGTGAGAACATTTCGCAGAGAAGAAATCCACTTTGAGCGTCATTGAATCAGCCTGCCGTAAACAAAATTTCCACCGGTCGGGAACGCCGTGCTGGCCGGAGATCCGATTGAATTACAGGGGGCAGGGGGGGGGGGGGGGGGGGGGACACGAATCAAAGCGTCTCTGCTAAAAGATGCGGGCTGTGGATCGCGTGATAGACACGAGATCAAACTGAAAGAGGAAGCTAACGATAAGGTTTAGTCTGGAACATCGTGGCGGACGGCCCCGGGAGAACGAGGCGATTCGCAGGGCGGGAGAGCGGACGAAGGGAGGGGCGAGGGAGCAAGAAATAGGTGAGAGACGCGGGAGAAAACGAGAGAGAGAGAGAGAGAGAGAGAGAGAGGAGGGGAGACCGACGACGATATTCCATCCATCTTTATTCCTCGGTATTAATTTCACGATTATTAATTGTGGGGACATTATTAACTCGGGCCTCGACAGACTTTCATAGAGAAAGGGGTAAGGTGAGATATAACCTTGGATGGGACGGGACGGTTTAAAATGCGACAGGAATGCGCGGGGAACGGGTTGTTCGCCAGACGAGGAAGAGAACCGCCGTCGGATACGACGACGAAGGTCACGAATGCTGCGTTAATGAAAGGGAAGTTAATCACTCCGACCAGACGATAAAGATGATGGCGTGATAATGGGGGAGGAGGGCGGGGGGAGAGCGCGTTTTACGCTCGAGGGTTTAATGCCGTTTAAACCTGTCGGTCCGACTGGAATTTTTTCATTCGACCGTTTAACGCTACCTGGCCATTTTTCATGGAATTTGTTCGGACACGAATCTAAAAGCTAAAGACAAAAGCTAGAAACAAATCAAGCTAAAAGTGAATCAAGCTAAAGCTAAAGACAAAAGCTAGAAACAAATGAAGCTAGAAGCGAATGAAGCCAAAGCAAATGAAGCCAAAGCAAATGAAGCTAAAGCAAATGAAGCTAAAAGCGAATCAAGCTGAAACAAATGAAGCTAAAAACAAAGCTAAAAAGATCCGACAGCTTTCTAAACAGAGATCTATAAGCTAGTAGTTTCCTCGGGATCTGTGCTTCTAGCCGGGCTACGTTCAATTTACCATAAAGGCAGTGATTTAAGATTCCGTCGGCATTCTTCGAATTATATCTCCATCATCCATTTTGTACCCTCCAATCGCTGGCCCGGTGCAAACGCATTTCTCTTCCGATACCGAGGACGGGGTAAGTTATTTCTTTGGTTCGACGCTGCGAAGGTCCTCGCGCGGGAGTAATGTCCTCGACGATACCACTTTCTCCCGAATCTGCTGTGTTTGTGAGATAGTTTATACGCTGCGAGTCGTAACAACAAATTCGACCACCAGCAATTCTTCCAAAATTGTTCGGCAACAAATTAATCCGCGAATTTTAACGCGTTGCTTTTACTCGACTCTTCGCACTGGCTATCTGATATTTTACTAAAATTTGATATATTGTATGTAAAATTTGGTATATGCAATTATTAATTCTGGTGTATATTATAATGAAATGGACTTGTTTGATTTATTCTTCTGGTGGAAATTAGTTCTCTACTTTGTGACAGTGTTAGTAAACGCTAAATTAATAGTTATATTATAAGTTATATATATTAATAGTTATATATAATTAATACATTGGATGGAGAAAAGTTTCGACGATTCGATGGAAACGATTGCAATTGTTCACACAATGTGAACTTCCATTCGATTATTTTACCACTCCATCACGAGGTCTGCGCTTAACGTTATCTATTTGAAAAACATTATTTTATAAAAGACTACATATATCGAGCATCCTATTGATACGTGTCCAGTACACTGCGATCGATTTTATCGAGGTATTGGAAGCAATTTCCTCGGTGAAATTTTGGAGGACGATTACTATACATAGTAGTGGATTGTGTAGTAACAATCGCTGGCAAAGAAAAGGGCGGCAAAACCGAAACAGAACGGTTTAAATTGCTTTCGAATGACTCTGAAAACACGTGTACACATATGTACACACATGTGTATACGCGTGTATATGTACGCACATGTGTCTACGCGTGCATACGTACGTACAGTCAGTCCCATAAGTATTCGTACCCTCGTTGCTCATAAGAGAAATTAGTTGAAATCAAGGGACGCGTGTAAGATTTTGCAATAAACTATTTATTATCTTACTTAATATTTTTGGATGCGACGGAAGAGGAACAGTTTTGAAGAAAACTTAAAAAATATATTACATATATATATATACTCTAAATTAAAATATCTATCCACTGGCTTGCGTCGAAAAATCCATACAGCGTGTCGCACTTCGAAAGCGCTGTTTTCCGTCAGAGCGTCCCAGATTTCTTTAAAACCATAGTCCGCGTTGCTACGACGATCGACATAGTCCGCGCGAAGATCCTCTCGCACACCGTCAGTTTCATGCATCGCGAGATGCGGCGCACTGAAGGCGAGAAACGAAAAAGAAACTTTTAACTTCGCCTAATATCGGATCGTATCGACATTTACAGGATAGGAAGAGATAGTTTCGAAATCGGGGGTGGGGGCTCGGCAGTTTTCTAGCGCAATAATAGGAGCCGATAACAAACGTTGGGCCAATTTTTCGAGGAGTATCGTATGCGTGATCGAACCGACCGCGGCCGGCGCCATCGCGATAGCAGAGAACGGATCGCGAAGTTTACGGGTCGGCCGGCCCCCGCGCGATAACCGATTTTCCATCCTCTGGGGACTTACGTCCGGGCGGAGGGCAGCAGCGATGTTAAATTGACACGTCGATCGATAACGCCAATACGAAACGTGTTTATCATGTTTTACAACGGACCGTCCGTTACCGTGCTCCACCTCCTCTCCTCCTCCTCCTCCTCCTCCTCCTGCGTTCACGGTATTTGGCAACCTGTAATGTCGTGTTAATTGCACCCGATCAATCGTTGATAACGTCCGACGTCAATAATCGATGACATTAGCGGAAGGGCGGGGAACGGAGGCCGACACTTCTGTTGGTTATTATATATATATCGAGCAACAAAAATTTCCTGGTCCCTCGGTGCGTCGATATTTCAGCCGTTTATTTTCGAAGTGGCCTAACTCCATTTGTCAATTTTTTCCGGTTGCCACGGTTACATGTGCCACTTTATGTTATTTATCGGTAAAGCATTTCACGTTGCTTATATTCCGAGCAAACACGATAATTCATTGACAAGCTTTCAGAGTTAGTTCGATAATTGAACCGCGTTGTTTGAAAGTGGCCCACCTCCATTCACACTTAACCCTTTGCACTCGGGGCTATTTTGGCTCTAAATCTATAATAATTTTTCTGTCTCACAGTATTTTCATTTTAAGCGACGAAGTGTATTTTATATATACTAAAATTAATTCTCGTGATTCATACTAACATATTTAACAATTTTTCTGAAATTAAACATTGCTGCTATAAAAATTATTTTAAAGAACAAGATTAATGGTGCCTGAGAGTCACCATTCGAGTGCAAAGGGTTAAATCATTACAACGCTTTTTTAACAGTATATGTATATATAATATTATTATAATAATATATTTTCATTATCGAAGTCTAGGAATGGAAGTAAATAAAGGCAACGCAAGAAACAAAAATGATCTAATTCTGACATAAAGATATTCGACCGAGTTGTAGTTAATTACAATTCTAACGCTTCTTATATACATATTTTTTAATTAGGAATTGAAAATTGTAATTGCAGCAAGTGTTAACCAACGCGGCATGAAAGGAGCGACAGTTCAAGAGGCTAAAAATATTAACCCTTTGGCTACGGCAGACTTTGACACTCTATTTCACTATATTAAAACAATATTATTTATTCCTTCGTATCATGGACCGAGCTTACAAATATTAAATAGCTTCTACAAATATTAAAAATTTATTGCCTGCGAGAAAGCCAAACTGTGTCGAGCGCTTATATGCGATCTCCGTCTCGCAGTTGCAAAATTTCTGAGCGCGTATATGGGCGCACGGTGGCCAAGTGGTTAAGGACGAGCGAATGTTAATCAACGCACAGGTCGAAAATAATCGTAGTGGCGCGAGGGTCCAAAACTTCATAACTCTCGAAAGCGGGGCGGTCGCGTTCCCTATACGCGAAACACGCGAAACGGCGCCTAGCATTATCCTCCGCTTAGCCGATCCTCGAACGGGAGGCGAGTTTCGATTGGATACGGCGCGCGGCGTATCGGTTCTTAACAGTGCGCCACGCATGGGTTAATTTCAACGGTTAATTGCGGGAAAGGTTAAATGGTTACGCGCGGCTCGTACGTAAGGTACGAGGAACGAGAAGTTAGAACCAGGGAGGAAGAGAGAGAGAGAGAGAGAGAGAGCCAGCAGAAGAGAGAGAGCGAGAGAGAGAGAGAGAGAGGAGAAGAGGAAGGTTGGTCACGTCGCAATATGAAGGAGAAAGAGGCAAGGGAGGATAAGGGCCATGGAGGTACTCTCGATGAGGGATCCCGCCGTGGGGCACAAAGAGAAAGAGGAAGACGGGGGTAGGGGTGGAAAAGGGAGCGGCGTAGTGGGGGAGGGGGCAGAGGCATTGAATGCTGCACCGGCCTTCCACTAGCGGCCCCGCCAGTCGAGCGGGGCTCCCTTTAGTTTATTTTTCCACGCGTAATGAACTCCTCTCCCGACCATTCGTCGTTGCATCGATAGGGCCGACCGCCCTGTTACTCGCCACAGACTAAACCCTGTTTCGGAATTCTATGCTATTTCACGTCCCGGCCGTTTCCCTCCATTTCCCGGCGTCCTCCCTTTTGATGCCGGGCCGCGCGCGCGCGCGCGAGCGAGCGAGCGAGCGAGCGGCCAGCGGAACGCGCGGCGCTCGCGGTGGCAGACTCTCTCGCGAATATATATTTTTTCCTCCAAGTTCGTCCATGGCCGTTCCGGAAAACTTCTCCCGTTCGCGAGGAACCCGCTTGCGGGATTTCAGCACAGGCTCCCCCGAAAATGTTGGACGAATCTACCCCGAGCACAGTTTCGCCCGAACGAAAGATCGCGGACGGTTTTTGGACGGCGAGGCCGCTTTTACCTTTTATCTTGATACCTGGTCTCCTCCCGATGCTTTACTACTACCGGTACAATGGTAGGAGCATGACATACCCGGAGCTGCGGACGAGATTTCGATCGGAGGAACGAGAAAGCCTTCCCTCGAAATTTGTCTTGCCTCCGATGAATTTTATCCTCGATCGTTCGCGCTCGGAGACAGGTTCCAACCCAAAGACTACTGTTCATCTGGATCCATCTTTGTTTCTTTAGCATTTCTGTTCTCTCGTTGCATGTAAATCTTTTCGCATAGTCCACGATTTATACGATTGTTCTATATTCCATTCATCGTACTTGGAATACGAAGATGTACCGAATTTGGGGGTGTCTTGATTCAGACTGCTTATCGAAGGTGTGTTTTAATTATTTTTAATTAATTATTATTATTGTTATTTTTATTATTATTATTCTTTATTAAAGCTAGCTTTATTAGCTAGCAAGGCCTTTTTCTGTTACATAGAGCCGATGTACATACACACAGTCCGGAATACATTTAAATAATATAACCTAAAACTTATAAATATAAGACTTTCAATTCCAAACTAAATTTGATTATCAATTAAAAATATAAGAGTGCGTCATGAAGAAATTACAGACTGTTCGTTTTAACTTGAGTTGCTGCATTTGTAAATTGACTCGACGTATCGCCAGAGAAGTCGATTTTTGTTTAAACAATACCGAGATCCCCGATTGTTTTATTCTAAAAAGAATCGATGCTCGATCTTTGGTATCGCGAATGAAAATCGATTAAACGCAGTTTGCGACTGAGACGCGTATCAGCATATAAATCCTTAAAACGATCTTTAAACGTTTAATAAAGATAACGTCGATTCGTTGTTTCGAGCTAAATGCTCCGAAATAATATTAAACACTAATTCATAGAAATTACATTCGCGCGAGCGTCGAATGAACGAAATTATCTCGTTCCGGGGCCGTGAAATATTGATGGATCGTTTCATATCAATCACGGAAACGAGAACCTAAGCCAAGTGGTACATCAAAGTTTAACAGTAGGGAAAAATCGAACCGGATAATCGAGGAGGGAGGGGGGACGGAGAAAATTGCTCTCGTCTCGGGCGAGAAGCGCCCGTGATACGGAAACGAATTTTTGATGGGCGCGTCGAGCGTCTTTGTCAGACTTCGATCTCGCCGGTGGTGGGATGTTTAACGTGATCGCGGAGATTCGCGGAGTTAGGGGGAGGGAGGGGTTGCGTTAAGTAAGTGGTTAAATAGAGATCGTTCCGTCGGTTACCGCGCGCCGTCTTTCTCTTATATCCCGGCTACCGTGGTGGGGGGTTGGGCGGCTGGTTATTATCGCGGTATTTTCGCGCGAGCAATTACAGAAACCGCCGGGATCCTCTACCTTCTTTCCCGCTTCATCGTATAGGACAGCCGTGCATAAAATTGCAGATTACGCAATAGCCGACGGCGCCATCGCTTACCGGCCGCAACAGAACTTAATGCAGTGACGTTCGTTATGCGCGATAAACCGAGCTTCGGATTCGCCGCAGAGAGAGAGGAAGATAGAGAGAGAGAGAGAGAGAGAGAGAGAGAGGAGAGCCCTCCCGGGAATTCGTGGCAGCGTTTCCTTTTGTTCGCGCCGCATGAATTTGCCCGGCCCCCCGACGTTCTCCGGCTCCCTTAACTGAGAAAAAAAGAATTATTATTTATATCGCGCGAATTCCTGCTAATTTTCGCCGCTATTACGTATAATAATTGCACCCCCATCGACGCGCCGCATTTCTTTATTAATTCCGGAAGGAATATTGCCAACCTCTTAATTCAGCGGTACGCTGAACTCGGTTAATTTTGTAAATTTACCATTAAAAAAAATAAAATTAACACTTTACCGATTTCTAACCTATAAATCGACTTTCTTCCCCGATCGGTAGCCGATGACTCGCTTGTCATAGTAACCATTAATTTTTTATCTATTGAGATAAATGTATTACGTCGTATTACCGTAAGCTTCAATATTATCATATAACTTTTTAAATATTGAATATCTTTCGCGATTAAGAAAATAAACGAAACAGAGAGGAAAATTTAACATTGAACAAACCGGCCGGTGAAGTGTTAATTTCCACGACGAAATTGAATCACCGATAAATTACTTATCTAATTTGCCGGCTAAAAAACAGTTCTCCCGTTAAAGTTAAGCACCACTAAAATTGTTACAGCACGTTTCAATATAATTTTTATATTATGAAAAATTAGGTTTCAAAAATTATTGAAAGTATTACTGTTGTTGCACGAGTTACAAGATTCAATTACCTATGCATAAAATACATTTTGTCACATAAAATAGAAATGCTATATGCCGGAGATGTTATTTTAGAATTACAAATTGGCTTCGAGTGCAAAGGTATTGAAGTTAAATGTTCGTTTAATGTTAAATGCGCGTTTAGATATTACAATGGCTACTTTAATTATAAAATAAAGAACGCAGGATGGTGAATTCGATAGGTCTGACAACGACACGGTAAAACGGCGTTAATTTCCGAAAACTGTATAGTATGTGGCACCGAATGATCTTGCCGATCGCGTCGCGTTAGATAAAGGGCGATGATCGCGTGGTTTTACGAGAACGTTAAAGCGTTGTCTTGCGAGCGCGCGTGCACGAGAATCTCCCGAAGGTTGTTCGCCGGCGTTGCCGCGCGCGAACGACGCGGGCGGCGTGCATCTTCGCTTGCCTGACTTTTATTCCAGGAGATAATCCTTTAAATTTACCGAGGCCGGGAGATAAAGCTCGGTTACCGGATTGCGCTTTCCTACGGGATGAAATGTTCCAGCGGCGTGTCTCAAATTCGCCACTCTTCTAAAATTCATAGGACGCCCCATTGTTTCGTATCCTCGCGTGTGTTCGCGCTGGCGCGGTCGCGCGCGCGCGAGCACGCCGCCTTATGAATGTTTAAACCGGTCAGCTAGCCCCGGTGTGTGCCGCGCTCCGCCGCGGTGTACGTCCACGCAAAATTTCTACCTGTTTATCCGTTGAAAAATGGCGGCGGCGTGCGGCGCAGTTTTGCGCCACGGTGTCTCGTTCGCGGCGACGAAGACGAACGGCGCCGCACGCCGAATAATTTTTGCCGAGGGAACGTGCGCGTTCACCCACTACGTGGGCACCTCGCGCGATTATCGATTCCACGGCACGCGTCTCTCGCGTTCGGAGCTTGTCTATCCGTATCGGGCGTCTTCGTTCGCGCGAACAACCGGGTATAATCGACCCAATTTTCAATTTTATCTGCTTTCGTTTCGGTCGCTGTAACGGATTTCTGCATTTCTTCCTGGTCGACCTCTCCGATCGAAACGCTTCGAATTTGTTCGAACAGTGTCGAACAGGGTCTAAAGGATTAAATAACTGAAGGCGATCCTTCAACGCGTTGACCCCGACTTGACCCATCAGTTGGTAACGCAATGTACTGGTAGTAAGCTCTAGTACATTTTAAAAATGAATAAGCGCTCGTCGATACCGTGAACTGTACCATAAAAATGAAATACTGGCGTTGCTTGACTGTAGAACAGAATTAACCCTTTCTATATATTCACACCAAAAAGTATATATATACACACCACCATACATATACTTTTATTCCATACTTTTGTTAATCAACAAACAGTTGACTATAATAATTGAAAAGATCAATTACGATGAAAAGCTTTTATAATTTAGAAAGCAAAGTGATATTATTAAATACAATAAATATCATTGTAAAATTTAGAGAAGACACTCAGTGGCAACTACTCGGTAATGCGCTTCACAGCGAAAGGGTTAATACGAAACAATGCGCTGTTTTAAACGGAGTAAAGAAAAGAAAGGTGACAGAGCGTTCGCATGAACCTAGCAATTACGAAGTAACCGTGTAAGAAACTAAGGGTGGAAGTCGCCTGCTATAAAGTCGTCGAACGCATTGTTCGCAGTATCAGTCCGGCACGCAGGTCCGATAAATTACGAAGCACGGAGGCGCGTCATCCGTCAGAAGTGTCCAATGAACGGTTCGCCGGCGGAGAAAAATAGCGGTCTCCAAATTTTTCGGGTAGCCCGGCTCCAACTTCTGTCTCGTAGCTCGCCGGTACTGACATATGGGACGCGGGCTCTCTGGCGCTGTGCCGCACAGGCAACGCAACACAGGGAGCGAGTATGCCGGCACCGACCGGTTGGTCGCCATTGACAGAACGCGCGTCGCTGGTTCGACGAAAACACCCTTTGCTCGATGGCCCTTTTGAAAACGACACGCGATCGTCTCGCGGGAACCAAAGCGGCCGACTGTCTTTCACGGGCCTCCCCGAATATCGATCATTCGGAACGTAATAATGCCTGTGCCGACCGCTGAAATATAGGGTTCGCTAAGTGGCCGCTTAGGGAGCTCTCCTTCGACGTGGCCGAATCTTATTTAGACCTTATGATAAATAACGGGAGGCGAGAATCTCGGGCAAAAATCACTCGGCCGGTTGCAGGCGTGGCTGCTGAAAAAATTGGAGACGCGGTCTCGCGAATGATGTTGGTGGTCCGATAGGAAACGGCGCGCATCCAAGATTCTTTCAATTTGCTAACAGCGTAACCTTCGCGCGGGAACACGCTCGCTTCCGAAAACAGTCGCTGCCAATTAAGTGGCGGTCAGATTCGAAATCACGGCCGCCATAATGATGCGGTAATTAATTACCGCGCGTAGACCATGAAATCAATACATATAGCGGGTATCTCCTAACGGTGAAACTGTCCGAACCGCGCGGCACGCGTTCGTCAATTAGATGACCGCCGATTATAATTTCAATGGAGTCATTGAAAATTTGTTCGCCTGTAATCAAGAGATTATGCGGACCGACTCGGCTGTGGACGATGACGGTGGGCACACACCCGGTTCCCTTCCCATGGGGAATCCACGGATTTCAAAAGAACAACTGCGTCCCGGTGATTCCCGAATTGAGCTTTCATCGGCGCTGATGCTTCCTCGGTTCGGCCTTCCGCGATTCAGACGATACCCGCCCGCGCGCGGATACCTTTTACGCAAATGAAAACCGTGCATGCACACGCGTGCGGTGTCGGCTCGTGTGAGCCCTCTGTCGAGGTCGAGATACCAAAGAGGGGAAAAAAAATGAACCGTCTATGGGCTAACGGGGGGGAACGGAAAGCTCCGCGGCTAATATGGAAAATTAAAAGGAAACCCCTTTATGGCTCCTCTGATTCACCGTGTTGTTCGATCTTCCATTTCCGGAAGGAGCGGAACTCGTTCTGAACTCGGAATTCGACTACTGCCGAATTGATTCTGGTCACCGCGGATCGGCGACCATCGCGATTCCGCCAGTAGGACGTCGATACTTTGACCGGTTAACCCACTCGCATCGTCGCTCTGTTTCAGCGGAAACATCAGCTGATGTTTCAACGTCCGCGTTGGTCGATCGTATGCGCGGCTCGCGGATTATTCCGCGCTCGGTGATAGAAGACCGTCGCGGCTCGCGGAATATTCCGCGCTCGGTGATAGAAGACCGTCGCGGCTCGCGGAATATTCCGCGCTCGGTGATAGAAGACGGTAACGGCTCGCGGAATATTCCGCGCTCGGTGATAGAAGACGGTAACGGCTCGCGGATTATTCCGCGCTCGGTGATAGAAGATGGTAACGGCTCGCGGATTAATCCGCGCTTGGATGCATGATGGTTTCTATAGATGGACGCAATAAATTTCTGCCTTAGCTAAGGGTGAAACGACGGTTTTGCCGTATATATAGAAACAGGGACGGTATTAGGTTGCTTTTGGGGAAGGAATCCATTTGTTGGCGAGTGACGAAGGTAGTCGCCACGATACTATTAATAATATTATAATATTACTATTCTTAATATCAAAATATATGTTGTGGCTATGGAAGAAGTTTCGCGACTTTGGTTTGGCAGCGGGGATAAAGAAAGAGAGCCGTGGATTCGTCAGTAATGCTTTCTAGCGGGTTCTGCTTTAGATAAGGTTAAAACGACGGTTTCGCCGTACATATAGTCCTACCGTCGTATATATAGTTATACCTTTCGCGGATGTGGTCGCCACAGACGTATTGAAAAGTCTGCGCAAACGAACTAGACGCTCGCAAATGTCTCCTAACGAAATACCTTTCCATGTAAAATCGAGGAATACGTTCAATCGGTTTTCTCCGGCCTTCGACGTTTCCCTGCCTTTCCCGGCCGCGCAAATCTTTCGTTGGAAGGACGTAATGACACGGCGGGCCCCCGGCGCTATTAACATGAAAATGCTTGTCATACATCGTGATAAATAATGCATAGACCCCGAAACACCTCTCCCTGCTACTTTTCTCGCGCGCCCCCGCCCGATCCGTCGCAGGAAACCGCTCTAAATGCAGTTCAGGCGCGATAACTCCGTGGTCTTCGGCGGCACGCCGCGGCTGCATACAATGCCACCGGGAGACCCTGGTCGTCACGTTTTTCGTTCAATGAAAAAAACCTTTCCGAGTCAGATTTGCCGGCGGGAAACCAACGGTTTCCGAACTTTCGAAAAAGAGCTTGCGCCGCTATCAAAAATGCAATTACCACTCTCTGGAATCGCCGAAAGAAAATCACTGCAGTTCATTTCATTTTTTTTTCTTTTTTGAACAAATTCGCTCGTTTGTCGGATCTCATCCATTTGTTGACTTTAACTCAGAGTGACTTTGCCTCAGAGTCACCACTCGAGTGCAAAGGGTTAAATCCGTTGGCTCACTTAACCCTTAACATTTATATTTCTTGTACATATACATTTACTAGAACGATTAACCCTTTCGCTACGACAACGTCGTCCGCCGAAGTACTATCATTGAACGAAAGTTTTTCTTAGTTTTAAATAACTGTGCTGAATAAAACAATCATTGCTTTAATGCAACAAGTATGTTTACATTTTTAATACGAAAGGACCTACGAAATCATAAAAATACAAAATTATTATTGCATTTTATATAATATTATATAATATTTATTATATGACCAAATTATGATTAAATTTCTAACGCGACACTTATATTTTTATTTTATTTTCGATAATAATATTTTCATTTTATTTTCGATACTTGTATTCTCCTCGCGATTTATTTCCAGTAAAATAAGCGTCGAAAGAAAAAACGCAACGAGCACGTTTTCGACGATACGTATGTCCGGCATGCGGCATCGACGACGAAACCGCGGTGTCTGAAAGTGACAGCGCGATTCGTTAGAATTGCGTAGGAGGATTACAAGCTCCGTTTCGGACGGCGAGGGGTTTTCTTCGCCGTGGCTGGGAAATCGATCGTCGCGGAGAGAGAGAGAGAGAAAGAGAGAGAGAGAGAGAGAGAGAGCCAGCCTTGCAGATTCAAGGCTCTCGCTCCGCGACTACGCGTTGCGTAGAGAGACGAATGAATCACCGGGGATTATCGCATTCAAAATTCGTTTACGCCACCTTTTCCGGCGGGGCCATGGGGGTGGGAGGAGGGAGGAGGAGCCGCGCGAGACGCCGCGGCGCCCAGGTAATTTTCTAAAGAGATTCAATTGGCTTTAAATCCGACCGGTGAAATATGAGTCTGCGCCAGGTGAAATAAAGGCCCGGCGGATTGAAAGAGTAACTAACTGCGGCCTCGGTGTCTTATAAGAGCCGGCCCCCGACCATCTTTTCTGATTTTCTCTCCAGCGAATAACGTGCCCGATTCCGATTCCAATTCCACGCGTTCCCTCTTCCATAACCATTTCATCGGAGCTCTTCTGTCCTCCGTGTTGCTTTATAAATATCATACATCGAATGTAAATTATAAATATCTTCGTAGCTGGATAGATTACGTTCAAAAATAATTTTTATAACAATAAGGTTAAGATGTAAAAAGTTATCAAGTAGTATAACTGTTGGCAGGAGTCACAAGAATAAATGTTGTTTGCATAAAAATTGATTTTGTTAAATAGAAATACCACGCGAACCAGAAAAGTTATTTCAGATTTACAGTTAAAATAGCTCCGAGTGCAAAGGGTTGACCAATTGTCGTTTCATTTAAAAACTTCCGGTCCATCGTATTTAGTTATATTTTTCGCGACGATCGAGCGTTCCCGAGATTTCTTTTCGTTCGTGCGCGCCGGGCAAAGCCCGTTCCAGAATTAATTAAATCACGGTAATACGTGGATATCGTCATGGAAATCAAACAATCGTCCCTGTGATAATTAACGAAGAATACCCGCAAATTCCCACTTGCATTTAGCGAAGCACTTGAGAGTTACATGAAGAATAATCCTATTACGTGGATATAATACAATGGCCACGCGTAACCGTGCATTATTCATGGAAAATGGACGGTGACGAGTACCAATCTGAGGCTTGAGCGATGCCCGGTGATCATAAACCGCGTCGTAATTCAGCCGCTAATTAATTATCCGGCAAGTCGGCAAGAGGGAGAGAGAGAAAGAGAGAGAAGTGTCACCGTAACCGTGTTTTTCGGTATTATACAAGATTAATCGATGAAGAAGAAAGTGATTGCGCCTTTTGACCGTGAACGAGACCCTATACAAGGCTATCCCTGCACCTCGAATGTGCGGTTCGGTCGTCACATGCATATGGATCGTCGGTGCTTTCATCGTGTACACAAGTCGCGAATAAATATGTATGAGACCGTGTGCATCGAGATTATTCGTTACTACCTCGTTTCCTTCTATACACGGATAGTCGCGATTTTCTTTTCGTAAACGCTATCTCTCTCTCCCTATCCCTCCCTCCCTCTCTCTCTCTTTCCCTCCCTATCCTTTCCTCTCTCTCTCTCTCTTTCTCTTTCTCTCCCTATCCTTTCCTCTCTCTCTCTTTCTCTCTCTCTCTCTTTCTCTCCCTATCCTTTCCTCTCTCTCTCTCTCTCTCTCTCTCTCTCTCTCTCTTCCTACCCTTTCCTCTTTCTCTCCCTATCCCTCTCTCTCTCTCTCTCTTTCTCTCTCTGCGCTCGGTAAATTCTATGTAAATTTCGATGCTGATCGCGGTCGATTGTTAATACCGGCTTCGATGATATCGGGTTTAGCCCGGCTACGTTTGTTTCGCGCTAGACCGGCTCTCGGTGCAGCGCGACGACGACGACGCCCCGCGTACAATCCAGTGAATTTGAATGCCCGCCGCACAGGAACGCCGGACAGTTTTAATTCATTCGGTTATTTAAATCGTTCGCTGGCCGGCGCTCCCTGCGACTAAACATTTCCGAATTGCGACGCGCGTGTGTTTAATATAATCAATGTTATTACATCTCGTCGAATTTCTTGACACTTTCGATGGTCTAATTCGATCGCTTGCGAACGGACGACATTGTTCGATTTGTGTAAACGGTGTCGCGAAGTGTCCGAGCGGACTGTATTTTATCGCTCAGATGATTGCTTTGTATTATAATTCTATTCAATGATTAATTAGATTGATTTGCTTTGTAGTAATTTGCTTTGTGCTAACTTGCTTTATGTTAACTTTCTTTATAACAATTTGCTTTGTATTAATTTGCTTTATATCAATTTTCTTCATATTAATTTGGTTAATATTAACTTACTTTCTATTAATTTGCTTTATATTAATTTGCTTTACATCAATTTTCTTTATATTAATTTGCTATATAATCATTTTCCACCGATAACAGTGACAACATCGGTACTGTTAGAGTTATTGCAACAATAATTTTCTATTTTTATTCGAAAATAAATATTCTAGTCGACCATCTCGTTGTCCAAAAACTAAGCTACGAATCTCTGTATAATGTTAATTAACAATTACCGAATTAAATTCTCGTGTCTGCTACAAATCTTATGGAATCATTGAATTGCCCATCGCACTGTTTAAAATCCCCTAAACAACAATTACCAAATTAATAATTAAGTTCTCATTACCCTCCAACAAATCTTATCGATTCTTTGAACCGTCCGTCGCGTTTCCGTATTCGTTGAGATCGCGAAAGCCTCTATGAAATTCGAAATTAGCCGACGCTCCGCGGACGATTCGCCGCAATCAACGAAAATCTGAAATGGAATCGCGATCGATGCTTTCCAGTCGTTTGATCTGGCTAAACCTAGAAGTCTCCGGCCTTCGTGCACGAATTGCCCGAAGTACGCCCATTATCTTTCGCGTTTTCGAATCGGGAGTCAAAGCCGGCAACTTTGATCGTTTCCCCCGGTAGCAGGGGCACTTGTTACCACGACCCAGATTCGCCGTGCTCGGATTCATGTTAGCGACAAGGACCAATTAGTTTTGACGTTCTTTTGTCGCGGTTATGAATCCTCGGGACCGTATTATCGAATCTCCAGCTATTACACGGTGAACTAGCGATGAATCACGTTTCGTCTCCGGTGCTCGTGTCGTCCAAAAACAATCTTCTCAATTCTTGTTACCGATCATGGTTTATCATATCTGTTTCGAGAGTCGTCAGCATTCGCAAACTCGAAACGTTCTAACAAGATATTACATAGATTTATACGATCCCCACGATTCTGCACGGTTTATTTGATTAACCCTTTGCAGTCGGAGCCATTTCAACTGGACATCCAAAGTACTTTTTTATACTCACAGTGTGTCTATTTAACTCGACAATTTAAATTAAACTCGACAATTTTATGAATACGAGTGAAATTGATAGAAATTATTTCGAGACGTGGCATAATAATTTTTAGAATCATTAGAATTTTTAGAATTAATTTTAAAAATTACTCTATTGCGTTCGATAATAATTTTTATAATAATAAAGTTGAGATTTAAAAAAAATTGTTGAGCAGTGAAACTGTTAATCGCAAGAATCAATTTCGCAGGCGTAAAGGTGCGCTTTATTGTACAGAATAGAAACGCTATAAGCCAGGAGAATTATTTCATATTTTTAGATAAAATGGCTTCGAGTGCAATGGGTTAATAATCTATACTAACCCACAAAGTAATGATATAAGCTTTTGGTTACACATTGTTCGTTACGACCGTCACACAGCTATAGCAAAGCGAAGAGCGTACGGTGGGCCTCGGAAGGGTTGGTGGACGAGCGGGGAGGGGGCAGACGGGCGGAGGTAGGGGAGACCGTGGAGCACAGTTGAAACGCGGGAGGGGAGAGGGAAGGAAAGCAACAAGATACCAGTCGTCCGTATAATCTGGTGGATCTGACCGCCGGTGTTCTGCCCACGAATCCCGTGGGTGGTAACCGCCTCGGGGGTCTGATTTACAGGTGTAACCGACAATAACGATTGCACGGGAACGATCGAGGAAAAACCCCCCGGCCAAGAGAAAAGTGTATTCGCAAAGGGGCGGCGGTGGGGGAGGGGGAGGGGGTGGAGGAGTGGAAGCGATCGCGCGCACCTTTTTTCTGCGTTTGCGGTCAATGATCGAGCCGAATAAACGAGACCGGTTTTTCCTGATCTGAAACGGGGCACGTAAATGCACCAACGTCGACCGGGCGGTGGAATCGTTCGCGAGAAGGCGTTCTCCGTGAAAATCAACGCCGACGCCCTTTTTTTCTTTCCGCGTCGGGAAATTAGCTTGGAAATAGTCGATGAACGGAAACGCCGCGGAATCATGCGATTTATTTCTCCGATTAGAACAATTTCTTGTCGAACTTTTGTTGGTATTAAACATTTCTGAAATTTACAAATATCATGTGTTTTTAATAATTCTTTCATCTTGCAGACTTTGTTGGCAGTGTCGAAACTATAGCGAAGACGTTTTAGATGACGATACGATAGAAATGTAATGAAGTTATATTGTGCCTCCGATTTCAAACGTTTGAAAATTTGTAAAAATGAATTTTCGCTTAAAATGAAGATGCTATAAGACAGAAGAATTATTTTAGATTTAGAGCTAAAATGGCATCGAGTGCAAGGGGTTAATATTGAAGAATTAAAGTAAATTCAGGCACGGAATATACATTAATGTACCGTCCCTTCTAAGAAATTGCGCCAATTGAACAAATCCCTAATCGCGACGACTGCGAAGGAAATGGTGCGTCAACGGATTAATAATTGACAGATCGGCGAAAGAATTCGATAAATTCAATGCAAACGTAACAGGATAAAGTATTGTCTGGCTCATAAAGAGAATACCACCGTAAACGCGCCGGTTAATCGTAGAAATTTCGTGGCATCGGATTGACACATGCAAATCCGTTTGCGCATCCGCGACAGGTATTACGTGATTCCACGATGTACGATCGCATTACTATGCAAGATCGAAGATGCGTCTAATCGATAATCGCCGGTCACGTTTACTTGATGAAAGCGCCGTAGCGCGCGCGCGCGCGATCAGTCGAAACGTACGTGACCAATTCACGAGGGCGAGGGAACCGGGTAGAACGATTTAGCTTTGTCGACTGTAAATCAAGAAACTTTCGAGGAAACTGTCGCTATTATTTTCTTCCGGGGCGTCCACCTAACGAGACGAACTAGCAAATAAATCCCTTACGCGCTTGTCCGAAAAAAAACGAAGAATCTACCGAGAAAAGATCGTCTCGAAGATATTCTGAATGTAAAATAAATTTTTCTGTCAATTTTCTTAATCCTTCTTTATTTCTTGACAGGGTGAAGAAGTTTCGCAAGAAGTGAAAATTAATTTTTATTCATCTAAATGTTAAATAGTAAATAAGTAATTAATCTAAATATTATGATAGCTTTAATATAATAAATATTATAATAGCTTTAATATAATATAAATTATATCTTTAATATAATATGTCTTGTCTTTCCAGCCGTTGTATTAATGCTGGTTTTTACTATTTTATGTATCGCTTATGGATACTAATCTTCCAGCTAATGCTTTAAGTACCATTCGTTCAAATAATAATTTCAAAAAAAATATTGTTAGATTACGAGGCTGGAGATTAACCGTTGATCCGCGAGTGAAATTGTTCTTCCTACTGAAAGGAAGATGTAATAATATTATATCTAATATTATTATTATTATGTTATATCTAGTAATATTATTATAATGTTATATCTAATAATATTATTACAATGTTATATCTATCATAATTCTCTCAATGTCGTAATATGTCAGTGAAGCTGCGTGCGCAGAGATTGACTGGAAAGAGCAACACCAATTCTAAAATGACTCCGAAAGTTTTACAGAAACGTCGTCGCGTTCGTACGATCGCATTATGACTGAAGTCTCTGCATCAGGTCCGTCACCGTTTCGTCCTCGGAGATATTCTTTCTCCGCGTAATGACTACAGGAGAAGGGTGGAGATACCGGCCCGTCACAATAAGCATCGTTCCTCCTACACGGCCGGATGATTTCCTTTTACGGCCGTGTCTAAAATCGTCGCATTTCCATAGAATACCGTTGAAAATAATTCCCCCGAGGAAGTTCGTCTGATTATATGATGACAGGCCATTATGTAAAACATAATAGTTCCGTCGAACGGGCAACCTTCAATCCGGACGTGTCTCGTTGATTGCAGTTATCGCCGTGAATAATCAATCTCTGGGAACAGGGACAGCGTCGAGGTGAGGAGCGGCGTTATTATTATTATTTTTCGAATGTCCACGTTAAGGGTATACGTATTTTTCAGGTCCGACGCAGAGTCGGCATGCGATGCATCCTTCTCGTCTGTCTCGTGACCAAAGGTTCGTTCTCGCCCGGACAGCTGTTCTCTCTTGTACACCTTTCTCTCGGAGTCGACTCAATTAAACCTCGGATTGCGGATCGTTGCGTGAGCAATCTCGGCGAGACCGGGCCTTAAAGTCTCTCCCGGCGTAAGCGAAAGTTACCGTTTCGTCGCGCGATGACAAACGGTATAATAAAGCGAACCGAGGGGCTCGGTATTAATCACCCGATTATGTAATGACGTATGAGCACGTAACGAATTATCGGACACACCTGATTGTTGATTTAACTCGAACATTTCGTAACTGCACAATTATTCGAGAGAGAGAGAGAGAGAGAGAGAGAGAGAGAGAGAGAGAGAGAGAGAGACGTGGGAAACAAGAAAGCAATTCCAGTTGCATTTTATACATATAAAATTAAGTCTTGTAATGTGTTCTATGTATTATGCTGGAAACTATGAAACGGGCGTCGCAGCCGAGCAAAGACTAGTCAAAAACGCCCGTTTCATAGTTTCCACCCTGATATTTGGAATATAATATTTGGAAACCATGAAACGGGCGTCACAGCTATACAAAGACTAGAGAAAAACGCCCGTTTCATAGTTTCCACCCTGATATATCGTTAATTCATGTTTGGTTGCAAAAATTGTCCGATCCTGCAAAATTAACGAGGACGGGGAAACTTTTCAGGTGGCGAGACGGCAAAATTAGAGCGACCAGGAAGAACCGCACTCGAGAAAACGGAGGAAACCGTCGAAGATGGCGGACCACCGCCACAAAGATCCGAACACGAATCGATAGGACAGAACGCGTCTAATGTCCGGTGGAGAAGCGGAGGCGACGTGGGGGGCGGCGACCGGCCCTCTTCCGTCCAGTCTCTCGCGAGCCGACGGCCGACACCATTCAGAGATTGAAGTCGATTGAATGGCGTCACTCGACAGTAGCGGCAATAGATACACATCAATCGTATCTGTGAACTTGAATTCCGGGCACAATGGACCCAATGGAACGCGTCATTATTTTCTGTCTCCTCTCTCTCTCTCTCTCTCCTCCCTTTTATCCTTTCCCCCATCGTTCGCTGCTTGCCGGACCCCCCGCGCATTGTCCGCGCAATTCGAATCCGGCGAACCCGGTTTCAGGAAAGGGTCCATTCATGTCGGAACCATAAAAAAAAAAAGTTCACAATTTACGCATTTACATTGCATTGTTTCACGGGTCTTTTCTAGCTTAATTGGGAATGAGTCAATTCGATCGGGAGTTATAAATGTTGCGCGCAACAATTTACACTTTGAGGATTTTCGAAAATTCTCATTCATCTATCGTTTGTCAAATTCAATAGTTATCGTTGCCTGAAGCGCAGCGCGATCATTTTAGATTCAGTGATTCGACTCGGAAACTTTTAGCCTCTAATTTAATTATAATTTAGTTTTTAATTTTATTATAATTCAGTTTTTAATTTTATTATAATTCAGTTTTTAATTAAATTATAATTTAGTTTTTAATTTAAGTATAATTTGGTTTCCAATTTAATTGTAATTCAGTTTTTAATTTAAGTATAATTTAGTTTTTAATTTAATTATAATTTAGTTATTATTAATTTAATTGTTAATTTAATTATTATATAGTATTCATTTAATTTGATCCAATTTGCGAAGAGAATTTGTTACACGTCAATCTTCGAGTACTTATTATATAATAACTTGTTATTATCGAAATTAAGGTTATGTTTCATAGCGATAGATTCGAAGGATCCAGGATCGAATTTGCGAAGAGATTACCGTCGCTTCGAAATAAGTTTAACGAATCTTTTCTTCGCCTCGAAAGTGGCACAGTTCCCCTGGACAGAATTAGCAGATTGCAGTGTCTTACCTTCCTCTCTCTCTCTCTCTCTTTCTCTCTTTCTCTCGCCGCGCGTCCAATTTGATCCCAGACTCCGCCGAGTTATACATTCAGGTGTAGACGACGCGGCAGCTGCCGGAAAATTGCCCCGAAGTTGGTGCCCCGCCGTAGTAAATTCTACTTTCGTCGGCTAACTATCGAAAGTAACGCTCTAAGGTCCACATGTACCGGGAATTCTCGGAAGTCATTCTCACGGTCACTAGTAAATTCTGATCGCGAAAGTTACCCACACGTCCCTGACCTCCTGCGCGAAACTCTATCGGGCTACGGAAAATCCGCGGGGCGTGTGTGCGTGCCCTCGACGAACTTCCAATGTTTTTCATAGCCCCTTCTATGGGAATCCGGTCAATGGTCAATGGGAATTGTCGATTACGGCGATAACAGTTCGCTGAAACGGACTTTGCATCAATTGCAAATATATTATCATGATTTAACCCTTTGCACTCGAAGCCATTTTAACTGTAATTCTAAAATAACTTCTCCGACATATAGCATTTCCATATTATATGATAAAAGTATATTTTATGCATATGAAATTGGATCTTGTAACTCGTGCAACAACAGTTATACTTTTAATCATTTTCGAAACCTAATTTTTCATAATATAAAAATTATATTGAAACGTGCTGTAACAATTTTAGTGGTGTCTCAGAGTCACCACTCGAGTGCAAAGGATTAAGTATAAATGGAGTTGGGCCACTTTCAAACCACGCGGTTCAATTATTGAACTAACTCTGAAAACTTGTCTGTTGTCTAATTGTAAGGAGAGTTGTGTGGTGACACGGATTAACGGAGACTATTCTATCGTACGTGACTAGCACGAGTAACAAAAAATAAAATAATAAATTAATAAAACAATTTGGCCGGCTCTGGTCGGCTGAACATTGTCAATGAATTATCGTGTTTGCTCGGAATATAAGCAACCTGACATGCTTTACTGATAAATAACATGTAGTTGCACATATAACCATGACAACCAGAAAAGATTGACAAATGGAGTTAGGTTACTTTCGATTAAGATTAGACAGGGTTGTGAAAATTGTCGACTTCAAAGTGCGATCATCGAAAAAAAAGGAACGGTCAGCATCGCGCACGAGTAGCGAATCTCCACACGTTCGCGCGTTACGGCCACGTCGCCGCAACTATAAACTAAAGAGCTCTTAATTAAATTGTACCGGGTGTTCAAACACCGCTGGACACACCGGCATAAATAACCGGGGCTCTATTAAAACTGCGCCGCGAAGCGACGCGCGCGGGTCTTTATTGCGGGAGCGACGGCAGTGCATTAAGAATTAATTGCGGCCCATAATTCAAGTTTCTGGTAAGATCCGCCGAGAGATACGTGGCTGGCAGCGGAGCCACGTTCTCCATCATCTTTCGCAATGATAGCTCGCACCGTTTAGCACGGTCGTCGCCGTGGTCGCCTGGCATCTGCGGACCACCTGGTCGTCGCTTACCGGTCTCTCTCTCTCTCTCTCACTCTCTCTCTATATATCTCTCTATCTCTCTCTATATCTCTCTTTCTCTCTCTATCTCTGGGTCCTGATTCCAAACGCCGATGCCGATCGCGATACCGATCCCAATAGTCACGAGCCCCGCGAACCGGTTCGACGGTCCTCGCGGCACATGCGCGCAGCACATGTGCGAGAGCAATCGGCTTGTCCGAGGGAACCCTCCGAGCAAGCAGAAAACACTGGTAGCGTGACCACGGTGGACGCGACTCGCGGCGGAATCTCGGCGGGCGATCTGCATCGCAATCGTGATACACGAGAAATGGAGCAGGTGTGCGCCCGGGTGCACCGCTTGGGAAATCGCGGCGAAGTCTCCTCGTCGAGGCTACCACCGTCGTTCCGCCCTCCATATTCTTTCATTGTGGTAAATTCGAGAGAAGGACGACTCTCGCGAAAGGTGTACGTTTCAATTTCGGCCAATTAAAGAGAAAGCTGGTTCTGATTTCTTTCGCGAAAAGGAACGCTCGCTCGGCCCTGTCTAAGAACGTGCTCGCTGCCGCGATTTTAACTCTGGAATGTCTTTATTCGATCGGGGTCTTTTCAACCTTTTTTGTAATTATGAGACGGTGGTAATCGCCCTTTTGCTCGCCATTCGAGCCTCGAATGATCTTCGGAACGAATGCGTTCGGTTCGAATACTAGGTTCAATTATTTGCTCATTCGATGCAGTTTTTGGTATATTTGCACTTTGCTGATATTTCTCCGAAGAACTTTAATACAACACACACACACACTATCATTATCAACAACAGCTATTATACTTTTTATATATTCTTTATACTTTTTATATATTCTTTATATATATTCTCCAAGGCTGATCTTTATAATTGTTCTTAGATGTTTATTCTACATTAAAGACAAGAAATTGATTTTACTTACAAGTAAAATGCGCAAGCCTATTTGAGACTACTTTCCGACCGAACAAGTTTTCGTAATTTCAAAATCCGATTTGCCTCGCGCTAATTTTCTCGTCTCCACTTTCAATCTGACCGAATCAATGCAATATACGCGTCTCGCGAACCCCATCGAAACTTGTACGAATGAACGAAGGAAACCGTGCAACGGGCCCGATTGGTAATAATTTCGTACCTGGCACGGGACACCGTGCAAGTCGCTGGAACATTCACGGAAAGAATCGGGTACGCGCGACTAACAAATGTGCGAGGTTACGCTCTCGCAGCGTAGCGGAAACATTGTTGCGCTGGGGCACGGCGCGCATGCCCGCGCTTTTCCGCATGAAATTGAAAGATTTATTATATAATTAAAGTTATAACTCATGCGTGCGGTCGAAGGTCCGCGGCGTTTCCCCTCCGCCCCCCCCCCTCCCCTCTCCCCTCCCTTCCCTCCGCGATATATGTGACGCGGGTTGCGCGCCGATCGAAAACCCGTTCGGAATCCGTTGGAAGTGTCGGCTACGCGACTACGTCACCGGCACCTGGGCCTCCGATAATCGCTAATTAAAAATCGCGACGAAGCAGCCGGGCGCCCCAGAGAGACAGAGAGTGAGAGAGAGAGAGAGGGGGGGTCCCCGACGAACGAGTACGGAAAAAGAATTTTTTCGGAAGTGAATGCCAGGATTTTTTTATATTTCATTTTTTTATTTTTCATTACCCAGATGCAGTTGTCGGGCGAGCGCGCGCGCGCGAGTGTCCTGGCAGGTGACATCTGCGAGGTTATCGTGTTATTTTTACTGGCGTTATCGCGCACGCACACAGCGACCGCGTTAGAGTACGCGGACCCGCGGAAAATGTACACTACCGAAGAAAAAGACAGGACGCGAGTGCGCTATCTTTAATTTCTCGCGTTTTAATTGTGGGTAGAGGAAATGTGCCAATGATACAGAAAGACTACCTTCTACTAATATTATATATATATCTATTCCGGAATAAATAGTACAGCGTTATTAAAAAGTAATATATGGGAATGATAATTTCAATTTTCCATGCATTAGGTAAGCAACTTTCTTTGATCCCTTGCACCATAATGGCAAGAATTAAATAGTATTTTTTAATAAAAATATTTTAAATTTAATTAATTATAATGGCAATAATTAAATAGCGGCAAAAATTCCATGCGAAATCTTCTAAATACCAGTATTATTAACCCTTTGCACTCGAAGCCATTTTTACTGTAATTTTAAAAAAACTTTTCCGACACGTTGCGTTTCCATTTTATATGACAAAATGTTTTTACGCATATTAAAATGAATCTGGTGACTCGTGTAACAATGGTTATACTTCTAATTTTTGAAAATTAATTTTTCATAATATAAAAATTATTTTCGAATGTACTGTAACAATTTTAATGGTGCCTCAGAGTCACCGTTCGACTGCAAAGGGTTAATTACTTCTAAATTGAAATAAAATTGAATTCCTCTGTCATCAAAGTCTAGAAATGAACGTACATAAAGACAGTAAAAAAACAAGAGTCGTCCGGTACTATTAGGGACAGTATTAAAGACAAATAAGTGCTAATCAACGCAGCGTGGAAGGAGTCATAGTGCATCAGTTATAGTTATAACATTTTCATTTTAAGCGACGAACCGTATTTTTTATATACCAAATTAATTCTCGCGATTCATACTAACATATTTAACAATCTTTCTAAAATTAAACATTGTAGCTGTAATTATTTTACAGTTATTAATTTTATTATTATTGTAGCTATAATATATTTTAATACATATTATTTTACAAGGTGAAAGAACAATATCAGTGGTGCCTGAGAGTCACCATTCGAGTGCAAAGGGTTAACGTCGTCGATGAACGGCAGACCAAACGTCTAAAGAATCGACGAAGAAACGACGATCTCGAACGTAAGTTTGTCAGAGTAGCGTAAGCGCGTAACGCGAGAGAGAGAGAGAGAGAGGGAGAGAGAGGAGATCCTCGTTGGTCGAGAGAGTTATCGTTATGGCGCGGCGTGCTGTTTCGCGAAAGTCGCCTCTCCGCTTCGTTGGAGGATATTCGCAAATTCTGTTTGCAGCAGTTAGCCTCCCCCGCCGCCGCTGCCGCCGGTAGCGGGCGGCCGTGTACAGAGCCAAATATCGTCAGAAACGATTTCGCGGGTTGGAAGGTACGCTGTACGTTCGCGGGCGGCACGATAAAAGTAACGGATACGGTAATTTAGTTCGTTAATGAACTTCCAGTTGGCAAGCACCGGGGGATCTTGGTTCCGCGAGAGAGGCTCGAGCCAACCGGGAAGATACATTGTCCTGGGAAATTGGAATACCACCGTGGAGTCAAGGGAGCATCGTACAGATTCTACCACCGGCAAACGGGGAGATAAAGAGATAGAGAATAAAATTGTACGACGGCTATACCGGTGGTGAGGGGGTGGTGGTGGTGGTGGTGGTGGTGGTGTATACCCTATGAAGCGGAATCGCGGCGTTGTTGATGAAGGAAAATAAGGAATCGTTTCGCTTAACGGGGAGAGGGAAACACTCGAGAGCTCACGTATTACTTAAACACCGTTTCGATGGTGCTTCTACCTTCCGGATGTTTAACGACGCTATTGGAATGCGCTCTCCACGGTCCTGTCTTTAAATATTCGATCCCCACCTTTCTCCACGGCATTCCCATTCTTTATCGAAGTTAACCCTTTGCACTCGAGTGGTGACTCTGAGGCACCACTAAAATTATTCCACTTAATTCCAAGATAATTTTTGCAACAATAAGGTTTAGATTGAAAAAATTGTCAAGTAGTAAAACTGTTGGGAGGAGTCACGCGAATAAATGTTGTATGCATAAAAATTGATTTTGTTAAATAGAATTGAAATATGTACCACGAACCAGAGGAATTATTTCAAATTGACAGTTAAAATGGCTCCGATTGCAAAGGGTTAAACCTTTTAATTTTTACGGGACGTTCGTCACCAGGTACCTTCATTTCTCTAATTGTTGTTAGCAAAACAAATTACTTCAACCCTCGTCCAGTGTTCGAAAAATTCAATAAGAACTCGATCGTGACTCGTGTCTCAAATATTCGAATTAAACGATGCACTTTATTCAATTAAACGATGCACTTTGTTCAATTAAACGATGCACTTCAAAAAGGCAATTTTTGAATACGATTAAATTGGATAAAAATGATTTTGAAACGTGGCATAATAATTTTTAGCGGCGCCTTAGAGTCGCCATTCGACCTCAAAGGTATAAACGATGCAACGCGAAAGAGTATTTTTCTGCCTAGTTGCATCGCGAATATCCAACAATAATTTCACGAACTGAGAACACTTTACGATCATATAGTTTACTAAATACAATATCTCATTGAAATCGATCTTACTGCTATCCACTTATCATCCCCAGAACCGCTGCAATGAATTACAATGGATCAGACTCGACGAGACGGCTCGAAACGGTATCGCGATGGTAACACGCGAGTGGATCGGGGAGAGCAGCAAGCTGATCGGGATCAGTATCGTCATCGTACGCAACGAGTCAATTGCCACGAAAGCGGCACGGAAGATTCATTTATGCGAATCGCTAATAGGATTCACGGCCGCCGTTAAAAAGTCGCGGATTAGCCCGTTAATGAACCGTGCCGCGACTGCGACACTCCTGCCGATACGTGTTTGCCACGGCTATTCTATTATCGGCCGGAATTTCGTCCCTCCTCGCACGATGCTTTTAACATTTTATCAACGATCGTGTGCGCGCGTGTCGTATACATACGCGTAGGCACACGTGTGTCTCCCCCCCCTGCACGCGCTCGCTCCGGCACGCATAAACCGCGGCGTCGCGAGTGTTGCGGACGCGCGCGTGTTGCCGCGCCGCGCCGCACCGCGCCGGTAGGCCAATAAATAGCGATAATGCCGCGGTATTATAGCAATAAACGGAAAATATAAATACAAATTTAGCGAGAGGCCGAAAGTCAGCCGGCCAACGCCGACGCCCGGCGCGTTGCACCGAGCGGAGAGCGCGCAGCTTGCGCTCGGCGCTGCGTCGAGTGCGAAACGAGCAGCGGTGGGACGTAGGGAGGAAAGGGGGGGGGGGGGGAGGATCCGCCGCAACGGCTGCGTGGTAGGAGATCACAGCCTGAAACCGGCTTATTATAAATTGATCTAATCTATATGCATTAAAAGCGTGTACCGATACGCACACCTAACCACTTGGGCCGGCCGGCCGGCCGATATCGCATTTTGATAATGCGCGCGCCGCCCGGGCTATTCAAATTAGGCGAGTTTATCAGATTTAGTGGAGTGTCGCCACGGGATCGCCGATACCGCTCTCTCCCCGCAGCCTCCCTCGCCGCCGCTATCTTATCCCGAATGATTTTTTTAATATACGATTTCTCTGCGCCGATAACGCGGAGCCGATCGACTTTTCCGGTTACAGTGTTTGCTATCGCTGTAATCGCCGCTAGTGATTTTTTCCCTTTGGTAATGATCCTGCTCGGCCGGCTGGAGCTGCTCGATAATTGTTATAGTTCTGCTGCGTTCTATTCGGAATTGTTATTATTTCTTGGTAAGGGTTCCGTGAACTTCCGAGGCGAGTTTTACATAGTTTTACAGTTTTTACATAGTTTTACAATTTTTAGTAGGTTTACAATTTTTAAAAGTTTTACAATTTTTACATAGTTTTACAATTTTTAACAGTTTTACAATTTTTAATAGCTTTACAATGTTTAATAGCTTTACAATTTTTAGTAGGTTTACAATTTTTAATAGTTTTACAATTTTTAGTAGTTTTACAATTTTTAATAGTTTTACAATTATTAATAGTTTTGGCACACTGGTATACACGCAAATAAATTGAATTAAATTAAATCTTTATGCGAGTATGAAGTCTGCTCGTTAATAATATAACCCGTGCCACAATATTTCTACAAAGAACAATAACTATTATTTATTAAGTATATTTTATATATATATATAATGTATATATGTATATATGTAGTAGCTTAGAATCATAATAGCGTAAGTTAGGCGTTCCTCATTCCGAGAAACGAGGAATGTCATTATTTACTTACCTAATTTATTGTTGAGATCATTTATTTTATCTTCTAACCTTTTGTCATATAAAATTGCATTTACGACAGTATTTTTCCAACATGTATAGCTCGCCAAAATCTTCTATTTCTTCAATCAACACATGTTGATTAAAGATCAACAATTTTAGAAATTAATCCTTGGCACTCTAATAACTAATATTGTTATCATAATATTCGATTTATATGAATTTCTAGACATCGTTGCAAATCGGTGATAAACTTTAATGTTTAGTCATATACTGGAATTACGATGTTCCCTGAGAGGGGATAACGGAGTCCAAAGGGTTAAAGTTCAACACCGAACCACGTCTGATCGCGCAGCGTACACGAAATATTATACTCGCCTCCACCGAAATTCTCCAGGCATCCAGCAGGAAGAACCATAGCGTTTCGACCGT
>NC_135776.1:19416502-19431742 GCF_028453695.1 Augochlora pura | reverse complement strand
TTGTTAATCGTAAAAAAATTGTTAATCGTAAAAAAATTGTTAATCGTCCAGTTAAAGAAAAAGCCGTTCCGCGCTGTAAAACTTCATTCGGCCCGCGCGGCGTGTTTTTCGTATTTACCGGGCTAACGGGGAATTTGTTAGTTAACGCGGCGGGAATCGACATTAATGTTTACGCGGAGCGTAAATTTCGGCATGAGCCCGATAATAGACACCGCGCGTTCATATACATATATTACCGAACGTAGCGGGCGGTCACAAACCGGCCGTCACACACGCTAGGCCGTGGAACTAAGCTACTATTTTTAATTTATGTTCTCAATTTGCCGACTAACGAAGCTCAACGCGGACACGGGAATAATTAATGCTAAACCGCCCCCGCTACCGTAAAATTATCCGGCCGATAATTTTTGTTGAAACTCGCCATTAAAGCGTATGCACGCAGATAATCACCCCCCCTGTTTACGCGCACGCATCTCGCCGCCGCCACCCCACTGCTACCCCCTCCCCCTCTACCGCCCCACTGTACAACCACGCATCTGCTCGCTGCCACCGCCGCTCCTCGTTTTCTTTATCAAGCGGTAACAATGCTAATTCCCCCGGCCGCGGATCCGGTTACGCGTTTTTCTTTCCGGAAATACTGGCCGCCCCGGGCGCATCGGCAATAATTTTTCCCTATCGAACGTTTCGCGCTCCGCGCCGCGCTTTTCCGCCTAAAATATGCGGAATTCATTACAAGGGGGCGGGGGCGTCGATGATAATTGAAACGACACGCGACGCGCGAGAAGGGAAGAGTTTGTTTTGCGGCTTGTTATGCGCGCGCGACGAAATAATTCGATGCCTCCCACCCTTGTTTTGGTTAAAAAATACTGCGACTCGAGTTGGTCACACTTTTCTCGTCAACCCTTTGCAAATATGTCTCCTTTCGTGCTGTGACGATTAGCACTTATTCAGTATTTAAATATAATATTACATTGAATTAGGGTGGAGAGTTTAATAGAATTATTATAATTTTTATAATTCTGAAACAAAAGCTGTTCGCATTTTAGCGATGGAGGTAAGGACTCGCAGGTGCTATTAATAATGGTCATTGCGAACGGATCGACGGTGGCGAAGAGATTGGGAAACAGAGTAATAACGGGATCGAGATTTCGGAACGTCGCGTTGAAGTGAATTTCATGGGAATTCAGATAAAATGGTGCACACATGAATGCCCGAATATACAGTTCCTCATCTCGAGGGAACGTAAGAGGATGGGATTGGACTCCGGGATGCGTTCAATTCTCGAAAAAGAACGTGCACTGTCTATCGGACCGAGGAGGATTCGGAAACGTTCGCGAAACTCTAAAATTGTCTGCGCTTTAGTTAAATTCGAACCGAACTACTTTCTGTGCGTCGAAGACGGGATTTTAGCTTTGCGTATACAGTGTCGGTGTTGCGACGATTCTTTCCCAACGACTATATGACTATTATAAATCCTGGCAACTTAGATTAAGTTCCATTTATTAATTTGCAATAATTAATCGCTGGCGCAGCACTTAAAACAGTAAAAACGCCCCTCAAACGCTTCAACCCCTAAAATCCCCACATTAAAGCATTTTAATTAATTAAAGCGAAGCTAGAAAGTTAATATCTGCCATAGGGGGGTGGCATTAGAACTCTTTCGCATTCGAAACATTATAGTCAAATTCTGTTTTTTCAAATATATTGCCATAAAAATGAATTTCCAAAATTGGTCTCAGCGTCAGCCATATTTGACCGACGCGGCGCTCAACGTGTTAAAGAAAGCCTCATTCTGTAATATTCCAATTTATTTAGTCTACCAAGATACGACTATTACAAATCCGTGCAGCTTAAATAAAATTCTACCCATCAATTTGCAACGATTAATCGCTGGCGCGCAGCACTTTAAATAGTCAAAGTTCTTCATAATTGATAGGCATCTAGCAAATTTAGATTCCCTCTGTCAGAAATGCGATGTTGATTTCATCGATGAACAGTATGTCGTGTACATGCTATATTTTGGATTGAAACGTGACAAGCGCTATTCGTGGACGAATGTAGCCTGTGGCCCGGCTATTTCTATATCTTTCGGTCTTCGTTCGAGATATATCCGACCACCGGAATTACAGTACTACTGCCGCCATCTCTCAGAGATTCTGCGTATCTGGCTGTCGGCTCGGACCTTGATCTCTACTACTTGCTTCCACTGAATCTTTAACAACGCTGCACCATTTATACCGGAATAGACAAATTATTGAATTTTTACTAATTTTACTAATCTCGAACTATTTTTAATAATTTTTCTGGTTCGTGGTATTACCATGCTGTTCAACAAATTTTTATGCATACAAAAATTCTCGCGACTCCTGCCAACAGTTTTACTACTCGATCATTTTTTCAATCTAAACCTCATTGTTACAAAAATTATTTTGCAACGTAGTGGATTAATTTTAGTGGTGTCCTCAGAGTCGCCACTCGAGTGCAACACGTTGTCTGCCGACAATTGACCACTAAAATCGCCACACAGTTAAAGCAATTTGATTAATCAAAGCGAAACTGGATAGTTAATATTTATCGTAAGCGGGCGATATTAGAACTCGTTCGCGTAATCCGTGGCGAAGGGGTTTAAATAGAAGATCGCATTATTAAAGGTTCTCGCAATTGGCGGAGTCGGTAATTTTAGAAAGTGAGTGCTTTGACAATCGTCGGGTTGCCACGTGGAAACACGTTCTGTCGTGTTGCGGAGGAGTAAATGAAAAACGTAGGAAATCCCGTGGAAGAATGGTGGGGAGAAAGACGAAGAGAGAGAGAGAGAGAGAGAGAGAGAGAGAGAGAGAGAGAGAGAGGAAGAGAGAGGACGAAGGGAAAAGATCTTGGTAATGGTCGTCGACCGTAGGTCAATTTAGACTTCAAAGGGTTCCCTGTTATAAAGGATATATAAAAAGGAGACTGGCCTCGTCTATCGAGAAGAGAATTCTGTCTCGGCGAGTTATCGGTACCCTACGACTTACGAACAAACGCGCTCCATTATTCCCAATAAATTGTCAACACTTAAGCGACAGTCCCCACCCACTGCCGCCTGCAACTCGCGTCCCCTCCCCGCTCCCTTTAGATTCTCTCTCTCTTTCTTTCACGGCTCTTCTCCGGGCGTCGTTTGGTCCGTGTCGTGCAAGTCCGTCGCGCCGAACTTTCAAGTGGTTCTAAAGTGTCATCGCACACTTTCCGCGGAGTCGCCCTGGCATCGACTCCGGCTCGTTTCGCTCGGCCGTATCGATAAACTATAACGAGACAAATGGATGTGGGAGCCGTGCAAGCCTTCCCGCGCACACTTTCCCTCGTTTCCGGAACGATAGACTATATCCCTCTGCCCCGACTGTGTCCCCGCGCTCTCCACTTTCTCCCGAGCTGTGCTGGTCACTGCTCCTTCTTTAAGGGGATCTCTTCCGTCTTACTCTCCCGCCCCCATCCGTGTACATTCACGTTCGAAACCGTTGGCGACACTTTCACCTATTCATCGCGATCGTCGAGATAAGCTACGCTGTGATACACGGAAAATCTATAGCTTTAACCCTTTGCACTCGAAGCCATTTTAATTGTATTGAAATAATTTTTCTGATGTACAGTATTGCCATTTTAAGCAACAAAGTGCATTTTATATATATATATATACGAAATTAACTTTTGTGATTCATACCAAAACTTTCATTTTGAACAATTCATCCAAAATTAAACTTTGTTGCTATAAAAATTATTTTAGTAGGTGACAGAACAATTTTAGTGGTGCCTCAGAGTGCAAAGGGTTAAAAACCTAAGAATGGTAAATTGAAATTGATCGAAGCAAACGCTTCTTCGTTTCCGTTTTGTGCTGTGAATTTCAAAGAAATTTAGAACGATTAGGGGTTAACGCGTTAATAGTTAAATGAAATTGTCGGTGACATACGACGGTCCTCGTACGAACGGTATTCCTAAGACTTTTGATCGAGGGTGTATGTCCTCCTCGTTCCCATCGAGCCTGAAGCAAGAGAGGGAATCGAAGTTGTAACTGCATGCGGCCCGACCCGGCCCGACCCGGCCCCATCCCACTTTCCCTTCGTCCCTTATCCCCCCCACCGATTCATCCTTCGCGAACGCGTTACTCACGGACGCGCGAGTCGACTCCTCGCGGATAGATATAAATGAAGTCCTTGCTTTCGATCAGTTTGCCCCGCGTTACTCCCGCTTTGCCCGCGACTCGCGCCGCCAACGAAAGAGGGACTACTCGCTTCCGAGCCTCTTTGTTCTTCTTTCTTGTTAGCAAAATTAATTGCTTTCTTCCTGCGAACTCCGGCTTTCTTCGTACCACGGAAAAATTAAACAGCGGTTGGTTCGTCGAGTCGGTCGGATTTCAAACGTTGAACGCCACACCCCTGTTTTGTGCTCCACGACAATTTTTCTGGCGGACAGATTAAAGAATTAGAGGAGCTGGTCGCGGAGATGAAAGATTTCTCGTTGATCGTTCGAGGCGACGAGTAAATTGAATCCGGTTTTACGAAGTACAGTGATTGCCGAGTCGCGAGGTGATTGGTTAACCCTTTTTTCGAGGTGACTCAAAATAATTTTTACGTTATGAAAAATTAAATTTCAAAAATGATTAAAAGTTAATTTGTTTTTAAATGATTAAATAAGATACTGTCATATAAAATCGAACTGCTACGTTCTCAGAAAAATTATTTTATAATTATATATTGTAACACAGACGAACAATTACTGTAAATTTTATTGTTCAGTTCTATGATTAATATATGTTTATGAAAGTGATGAATAATAAATTGCAGTGTCCTTATTTCGAAATATTTCGAAAGCAGACGAATGTAAAAGTAAGGACAGAATTTTCAACTATTTTTTCGCTGTGTTTTTCGGGAATTTCTATCGCGAGGTTGGCACAGGTTTCCACAGCGGCGAAGAAAGCTCTACGAAATTCATGGGTTCCAGCATCTGATTTGCGAGAATAGAGAATTGCGTTCTCTGGAGGGTTCCACGTGCTCGGGACACTGAAAAAAAGGGGTGAGAAAGGACGGATTTTTATGGACCGACGCGCAATCAAGTCGCCGACGTTCTGACAAAACCTGAATCCACGGAAACGGAGTTCTTCAAAGCGTCCCGCTTCGTGTTTAGGAAACGATATCGCGCGACGAGGAGGGTAAACAGGGGCCATGAGAAAACCAGAGACAACCCAGAGCATGCTCGATGTTTGCTGGAGACCCGATGACGAGTGGAAGAAGCGAAAACATGTTCGCCGAATGGGTTCTCGTATTTTCGTCGTGTCAAATCTCTTTCAATCTTTCTTGGTTTTTTGTTGCTTCAATTTTGTTAATGACATTCGTGAATTTGTCAGCTCCGGCGAAGAAAAGCATGATTTTAACTATGCGTTAAAAGTCCCGGCTCTGTTCAGAAACGCAAGATATTGTATAATAACAATGAGATTTCAAGCATAATTGAGAATTATTTAAAGCATAATTGAACATGATTTTAAGCATAATTGACCATGACTTTGGGCATGAGATTATCAAAATATTAAAGACGATATTTCATTTCATATAAACGTGTATAGTTAAGTAACGTCTATATGCCTGTTTTTCAATAATTAATAGAACGTACATATTATTAAACAAGATAAAAATAATGATAACTAACGAAATACAAATTCTTTGAAATAATTCTTTAGCAGAGTTCAATTTCATCATTATTTACGCAGATAAATTTAAAACATAAAGAAAATAAGAACAATTGTAGAATAATTATTCTTCAATTAACATAGTAAAAGTGACGCTAAATAAACATGTTTCACGGAAGATTAAATTTTTGTTGCATCGATAGAAGTAAATTCGTATTAAAACATTTGTTTCTTTGAAAAATTAATAATCAATGTTATATATCGAATTGCTCCTTTTGTTGCACTGTTCTCTTTAAATTGAAATAGAAATATATATTTATATATTATTTATATTTTATATATTACATAATGCATTATTTAACTGTGCCTGTTTCGTTAATGGTCTCCCCACCCCTCGCTCCCGGCGGCCGTAATTTTGCCGTACGCGGTGAACGAGACACCCCATAAAGCACTGCTTAAATGATACCCAGGGTGTAGTTACACCCGGATCGTATTAGTTCAATCGCACAAGAAATCGAAGACAAAGTACGCGGCTCGCGTTCCATCGGCGTTCCGGTTCTCTCGGCGCATGAAATTTTATCGAACGAATTTCGGCGGGGCAACGTTTCTGCTCTTTGTTTCCAAGTTCTCGCCGTCGATAAAATATGCATTAGTCAGCTTGGTGCGCGCGGGGTGCACGATGATAGAAAAAGGCGAGAGCAGAGAGTGGAAGAGGAGAGAGGGGTGGAAGAGGAGCGGAGGAAAGGAAAAGTTTCCAGCGTCATCCTTGGCCTTGCGTCGGTAAATTTTTGGGAAACGGAGGTCGTCGATGGCCGACCAGCGCGCGTAGGGCGCAAGAAGAGATGTAGCAGGAATGGCGGAAGGTCTGGCGATGCGCCACGGCGATTTATTTATTTTTCTCTCCGCGCAAACTTCCCTCCGGGAGTGCCTCGCTCTCCTCCCCGGCTAGACAAACAAGGGAGCAAAAACGTTTTATTACGCGATTAAGCTCAATGACGACGATATTTTAGGAGGTGATAAAAGAACTCACCAGACGCGAATATCGCCGCGGAGAGAGAGAGTGGGAGTCCGCGCGGGGCGCGATCTTGAACTTTGATTCGTTAATGGCGCGGACTATGCGACGAAAATCACCGTTTTGGGGATTCATTAAGTCGAACCGTGGCGTCGAGTGCTCACCTGTTAGCCCGACACCGATTCTGAAGTGGGGACAATGGCCGGAAAGGGGGCGAAAACTGTTTCGCTAATGATAATTAGATCAGTTAGGGATAGCGACAGATCAAGATTCGCGGAAGCCGGATTTAAAGCGCACGGTTTGCGGACGCGATTGGATGAAGTACAACAAAATATGGAATCTTTAAGATGATGGAATACATTGTAAATAAGAGTTAATTGTTTTGGTACAGTTTCTTCTTTGGAAAATTCGAAATAAAAAGATAATTGCGCTGATAATATTTAATATTTTATATTTTTAGGGTGCAGAGTGGTGAAGGATTTTTAAGGATTTTAAGGATTTCAAGGATCTTTAAGGATTTCAAGGATTTTTAGGATTTTTTTAAGCAATTCAAATAGCCATAATGTGGTACCTTCGATTCTAAATATTTTTGATTAATTACATTCTAGGCTACCTTTTTTAAAAATTGTATTTCGTTGCGTAACCAATTGTATTATCGTTGGATAAGCTGATGCGGTGCTATACTCTCGGCGCCGCCAAGTTCGCTCGGTATTTATTGTCAGCGGTTGCTAATTTCTCGCGACCGGCCCCCACAGGAAATCGGCAGCAATATGGAAGGAAGAAAGGAATGAAGGGACAAGGGAAGGACGGAAGGAAGGAAGGAAGGAAGGAAGGGAGGGAGGAAGGAAGAAGCTGTAAAGAGTCATGTTCATGAAACATTTATGCGATCGTAAAGACAGTTCATAAAGTTTCTCTGTGTTGGACGTAGTTGCTTAGCCGTTCCACGTACATCTCTACCGATATCGCGGCGGTCGAAATGTCCACCAGCCTTGTCGCCGTCGCGTCGGCTTTATAACTTGGGGGAAACTATTAGTTTCGCCGCGATGTATTTAACAACAAATTGTTGCCGGAAGCGACCGAGTGTATTTTATATATATATATCAAATGAACTCTTGCGATTCGTACCAACAGTTTCGTGTTCAACAATTTTTTTAAAAGTTAAACTTCGTTGCTATAAACAATATTTTAGAGGGTGACGGAATAATTTAAGTGGTGCCTCAGAGTAAAAGGGTTAATAATAACCATGTTTAGTAGAATATCGCGTGGAATTTCTAACACGAGTCTGACTCGTTATTACAGCGCAAGGTGTTAAAGTTGCAGTGATATTTGCGATCGGAAGAAGGTTGAATCCCGCAGCCGGGAGTAGACGATTCCCGTCAGGCCGAAATGAATTGGCCCCGTAGCTGGTCGCAAACGCGAACCCGCCGTTTATAGTCCGCGATGCTCCAATAATATAAATCCTCTCCGTTATCGGTCGAAATTTATTGGAGGATATTATCGAACGTCGATTATCACGATACCATCGTAACCGTACGTACACGGTAGCGCCCGGTGTGCGCGCGCGCGCGTCCGCCGTCGCGCCGGTGGACCGCCCCACGTGGCTACGTAATACGATTATTTATTACAAAAGCATTATTTATTGGTCGGGGATCCTTCGAGCGTGCGATACGTTATTGTTTCGCCGATCGAATTTAACGACTTCGTCGTAAAACTTTTGCTCCCCAGGCGGACTTGATATCGAGAAATGATTTGATGCCACGGGAAAATCCTTGATTATACTAACTGCTCTCTTCCAATAGGACACATCGAATGTCTCGATGGGTTTTATTAGCTGCCGGATACCGTCCCGTGTAAGCAGGACGCGTTGGCCGACGTTTCTCAAGATCCCTCTGATTTTCAAGTTTTACTGTACTAGAGATTTACAAAGCATTCTTTAAAAACAAAAAGAACAACTTTTCAGGAACGAAATTTCCAATGTTTTAGCGTTAATTTCGTGTTATATTTTGTTCGGCAACCCGGGCTACGCGTATCTAATTTGGATTCAACACGTTCGCGTACAGCCAGTCGAACCTATATCGGAAGACGGGCGTGCAGGCATCGTTCGATGGGCGCCGACTAAATTGGGTCTCTCGGTCCCGGAATGTAATTGGAAAGTATCCTGCAGATCGTCCAATGTATCAACAACCCGGACGGATAACGAGACGTTCTCTTCCGCTTATCGGATAATTACGGGGATGAGTCCTCTTTGGCGCTGATTCGAACGGGAATAGAACGGGGGAGCGGGCACGCCCCCGGGAACAAGCTTCCGCGGGAGGGAAACGAAGTCGTGGGCGGAAAGAGAAAAAGGGAGGGTGGCCGTGGCGAGAGAGGGGTCGGGGGGAAAAAGACGAGGAACACGAGCAAGATGAACTCGGAGCAGGGTGGAAGAGCAGGACGAGGAAGGGAGGAGAGAAAGGGGAGGAGAAGCGAAGTCGTTAGAAAAAGTCAAGTCGGATCAGGCCGAAGGGGCTGCACACTCTTGTAAGGGGGTGTAGGCGTTAGATTAGCGTGATCTCCAGTGATAACGCCACCCCTCCGCGTGCCCCCCCCCTTTCCTTTCCTTCTCTTTTCTTTTCTTTTTTCTACCGACAGCTCGTAGGCGGCTCTTTCCCCGGAGCTCCGTTATTCTTACCCTAGGCGTCACGACCGCCTTTCAGGATCCGGGAGCCCGGCGGCCAGGCTCCGCGAACGGACAGCATCTTAGCACGTTGCTAGTCTGCAATTACTGACCCCTTAACGAGGAGGGTCGCGGATGCAACTTTTGAAAATCTCCTATTAGAAATAACGGTCCTTCGGGCGTACGTGTCCCGGGCTCCCCGGCAAATTGGAATCTGCGCGATGAGACGAGGCGCGCTTTACCCCTCTGCCCGCGCCGAGTCGCCTTACCTACCCTCTGGAGGGACTACTCTGCCATCCGCCCTCCCCCCGAACCCCCGGCGACTCTCCCAAGGGAATCGATTTGTGTACTGGCAGTTTCGTTAAGACGCGATTAAGACAACCGGCTCGGTTTCGAGAGAGTCTCCCGGACCCCCCGACCTCCTGGCATCCTCTCCCGGAATTCTTCCTTATGCTAATCCGCCGACTTACTCCGTATCTCGATCCGCGACCTACGACTCTCCTCCATGTGCGTTTTCATGGTTTTATTCGACGACAGATCGGAATATCCCGCGATCACCGAGATATTTATGCGTTTTTAGTTGGATTGTTCCTTTTATTCGGATCTCGATTCCAAGGGGGATGATTTACTAGAAATAAAATTTTATATTGAAAATACAAATTGCTATGTATTTCTTTATATCGAAATACGATTAATTAATGGATCGTGAAATTATTGGATTAAAAATCCACTGTTTGTATCGTTTGCCAGTAAACATGTTTCAATTAAAATAATTCGATAACAGTTTATTTTCAACAAGTAATCATTTAGTAATCATCAAGTAATCGTTTAGTAGGAGCGATGATTGATAATGTTACTAAAATATTTCCTACAAGAATAAAATTGATACGAACATAGAAACGCGTCGATTCTTAGCTTTACAGAAATATGTTACACGTTTATTGTAGATTGTAGTGATTTATATAAATATACACAAATATAGAGAATATGAACAATAAGAACAATATGAACAATATGAACAATATGAACAATATGAACAATATGAACAATATGAACAATATAAACAAATATAAACAAATATAACGATATAAACAAATATAGAGAATATGAACAATAAGAACAATATCAACAATATGAGCAATATGAACAATTTGACCAATATGAATAATTTGAACAATATAAACAAATATAAACGATATAAACAAATATAAATAAACATAGACAAATATAAACAAATACAAATAATATAAACAATATAAATAAATATAAACGAATATAAACAATATAAACAAAATATATAAATCCTAGAAATCGCAATCATAGATTAATATAATTTTGTCAACTACAGTAAGCAACCGTCTCAAATTAAATCTCCCAGAAAAATTAGACTTCCATTGCCAGTTTCGGCAGCTTGCAAAAACTATCTCCACGATCACCAAACTCTACCGAAGTCGTTAAAACGTTCGCCAGCTATATAATCGTCCCTAAAAAAGAATTTTCAAAGTTCACGGCCGCTGTCAGGTCGTTAAAGAGGCCATATCCCCGTTCGGTCTGACGAACACCTGGGAAGATCAAGAAACACAGCAACGATGGTCGTTCGAAAGCTATAGTCCCTGGTTCGGTAACGGTGGCGCGGCCGAAAGTCTACGGTGAAGGAGTTGCTCGGACAGAGGCGCGGTATAAAATGGGAAAGGGTGCGTGCCGTTTAAAGCCGCGCCCGGCCGCGGTGGGAAAGCGCTTTTAAGGGGCACTTACTGTTTTAACTTTTACGCTCTCGTTAAACCAATGGCCTCCCTCCCCTCTCTCTCTCTCTCTCTCTCTGTAGCATGCTTTCATGTTTTCTCTCCCTCCGGTCTTACGCGTTTAGTTGCCTCTTGTTACAACTCGGAATCTCCTCGTTTACATGGCGGGTGCCCGGGCCGATACGAAATAATCGTGCGCCGGCCAGCGGCGCGCGCGCGCGGGCACGCTTGGAAGAAAATAAAATCGCAGCATCTGCTTGGGGCTGGCGTATACTACAGGCAGCGCTTGGAACTGCAGTAACACAGCAAGTGATTTTTGCCGGGATTTTCGACGATATCGAGTCGAGTCTTGGTGAGAGGGAGGGGAGGGCCGGTTGGCTCATTTCCATTTCAAATTTTAACGGTTCCGCCGGCCTAACTTGAAAAGCGTTTTGCATGAAACGTTACCGGTTACGTCTCTCTCCGAGCCCAATAAAGGAGGACAAGCTACTTCCGTTCGCGGCCACCGCTCCTGGAAATCCTTTCACCCGGGCTCTCTCTCTCTCTCTCTCTCTCTTTCTTTCTCTCCCTCTCTCTCTGTTGCTCCCTTTTGTCGGGCACCGGCAAACGGCTGACTTAGGCCAGGCGAATTCCTGCGAATAATGCGCTAACAACGGACAGTACCCGGCCGAATTTATTTCGTTCAATCGCCGCGCGCTGTGACTTTTCATCTGTAAATCGTGACGTTCGAAATTATCGTATTCTTTCGGTAAATTAAAGTAACTGATTGACTTCTCATTCGTCGATTTTATGCTTAATCCTCTTAGAGCGAAAAAGCCAAATTTCACGATATTACTAGGGTTTGGAAAAAGGCTGATAAAAACCAAACGAAAAGCAATATTTACATAATTCAAAAAGCAGCGTGTTGAGGACGAAATTGAGAATGAAACAGTGACGCCAATTGTTGTATATTCATTGGAAATTACATAAATAACAAAGGTTGAAGTCTGAGGCATTTTTCGCCAGTGCAGCGCGGGCCGATATGTCGGCCCTCCGGCACTAAGAGGGTTAACCCTTTGCACTCGAAGCAATTTTTACTGAAAATATGAAATCATTTTCCTGATCGATAGTATTTCTATTCTATTTAACGAAATAAACTTTCCTGCATATTAATTCTTGCGATTCGTATCAATGGTTCCACTTTTAACAATTTTTTAAACTTACGCTTTGTTAATGTGAAAATTATTGTAAAGGGTGATTAAACAATTTTAGTGGTGCCTCAGAGTCACCAATCGAGTGCAAAGGGTTAATAATTCTCATAAGACGTTCCAACCTAAAATATCGTGTTCGTCGGCGTATACTATATCATATCGCTGCGTATACTATAATACCGCTGCGTATACTATAATACCGCTGCGTATACTATATCATATCGCTGCGTATACTATATCATATCGCTGCGTATACTATATCATATCGCTGCGTATACTATAATACCGCTGCGTTTCTATCAATGAATAACGTTTGATTGGTCAAAAAGAAATACAATACGTCCGTTGAATAACCCGGCCAGAATTTTTCCATGAGACCGAAACGGCGACTATTTTATTTGCAAAACGTCGCGCTGAAACGAACCTCTGTGGATTAAATAGCCGGCCAGCGGATATTACGGTATCCGACTTTCCCTTTGACGAACTAGTAATTCCTGCTGCCAGCACAGTCATCTAATTATTTCGGGAATTAGCAACATAAAAATATCTATCGCGTCCACCCGTTCCCATTGACAAAGACATTCTCTTTCGCCTATGGTACCGTGCACGCCCGGGGGACAATCGTTAATTTTCCTGATCGCGTTTCAACCGTAGCCAGCTTCATTCCAGTTTTTGATAACCAAATGTTGTCCGTATTTCTCTGTACACATATCCGCGGTGTAAATGCTGAAATATTTTTTTCCAAACGCGCAAGGAAACGCAGCTGTTTCATGGTACAAGCGGGCGCAGGAATTCGCCGGCGTTTTTTTCCTACGGGAAAAATTCCTCCGCGTTTCCCCCTCCTCCCCGTGACGAGCGCGCGCGCGGGTCCAAGCTTATGGAAAAGCTTTTAAAGCCCGTCCGATGCCAAATCGCTCGGCCGTGCGCCGCCGGCCGTCGAATTAAAACCATTAATGAGCCTTTAACGTCGGCCTCCCGTGGAATCTCATTAAAAATATAATGAAAATTTTGCATGACACACCGTAAAATAACGGATTACGGATGGGGAGGGGTACACAGCCGAGCCCCGACAGGGTAAACGATGCGAGCGAATGGAATCGGAACCCGGCATAATATCGGGATCGCGGCGATAATGCGATTTTATTGCATTGACTTTGTTATAAATTAATGAGCCAGCCGCGCAAAAATCGTCGATTATGAAAATGCGGGAACCCCGCCCCCGGGATCCGCGGATATAAATGTTTATTCCTCTCGTTGCGCTATTATCCGAATCGTTCGCGGGATTCCGTATCTATTTTTGTCTTGTTGCCAGATCGCGCGCGCGCGCACGGAGCGAAACAGAATAAGCGCGCGTTCGGAGGTAATTTCGGGGCTTGAAAAAATCCGGACCGGCACCCGAGAGAGAGAGGGTGGGGGGAGGCGCCGCCGCCGAATCGCCGCGGAACAATCAATCGAAATTGATTGCTGCATATCGGAATTAATTCCGTCGCCGTTAAACAGGATCAATGGCGTGATTCCGAGTGTCCGCTATAACTATTACAGAATTCTCTAAATCTGTCTATTGTAGAATTTAATTACGTGCGCCGCGTCGCGGGATCGTAGTTAAGCCCGGAATTGTCATAGACAATGCGGCGGTGGTCAATTAGACAAATACAAATGAACTTTATTGACGGCCGTCGCCGCGCGGAGGACCCGCGGAGGGGGGGGGGGGGGGGGGGGGGGCAGCTCGGCAATCCGAAAGTGATTACGAGTCGCATTAACCTTTCACAATGACCGCGTTAACGTCGTTACCGATGTTTTGCTCGTTACTTTGCATTGTTAGAAACTGCACTTCGGGTAAATGAATTTGTCGCGTTCCGGGAACCGCTGGCCGGCCACTCCGCGCGCTCTTCGATTGCAATTCCCGATGAAAATCTGAGGGGCGGTGTTCCTTTTCCCCGTCGAGTTCTCTATCGGTCGACGACGAATTTTCCGAGCATCTCTCGATTCTTCTCTTCGAACAGTCTCCTATTGTTGAACCGTGAATTTTAACCATTACACCCCTTTGCCGTGTTTTGATATCATAGTCTGGCTCGTCATAGAGATTTCTATTAATACAGTGTTAAACATTGTTTTTTTTTGTTTTTGGTAAGGTTTTAACGTCGCATCGACATCAGGGTCATTAGCGCCGGGATTCGTTAACGAATTAGATTTTGATGGCGAGACTGGAGTCACATAGATGTTCCAAGATATTTTTGATAAAAAATTAATTTCTACCAGAACGATGGGTCGTAATAAGCCTGTTTTAATGTTACATATGCATACATATGATAATTAATAATTACATGTAATATATGAAGTTTCAGTAAAATGCGAAGAGTCGATTAAAAACAGCTTGGAACGTAGCGTGTTAACCACTTAGCTGCGTCAATTTATTTTGAAGATAAATTTTGTTACACGTTTTATCGATTACAATAAGGATAGGTTTGTCGACAGTTGTTCCAGAATTACTCCAAACAGTGCGAAATTTACGAATACATTTCATAAGCATTTTAACGTAGATCGTAGGAGAAATATTTTTCTTGTAAGATATAAAATGGCTATTTCCTTGCGACGCGAATACTCGTCGGCTAACAGGTTAACTGAGGATATCCGTATAGTTTATATGGGTTCCGAGAATACACGAAAAAGAGACAGCTACAGATCAACCGTGTCACGAATGATACCAACGCCGGCAATTTTGCTGAAATTATCCTAATCGATCCAAACGATCCCATTAATACGAAATAATTCATGAAAATGGCCCAGCCGCCGGGAGAACGAAATTCTCCGCGCGTTTCCAAAGAAAGAATTCCAAAGCGAGTTCCCTCGCATCGAGCACGATAACACGAATCCAGCTTATTAAGCGCGATCACTTTTGTCCATCGGTTCGATCCCGCAAACATTCTCCAACCGGGCGAGCGCGAGGGTGGGGGGCGACGGCGAGGCGCGGCATTTTCGAAAATTCC
>NC_135776.1:19383619-19416402 GCF_028453695.1 Augochlora pura | reverse complement strand
GCCCAGCCGCCGGGAGAACGAAATTCTCCGCGCGTTTCCAAAGAAAGAATTCCAAAGCGAGTTCCCTCGCATCGAGCACGATAACACGAATCCAGCTTATTAAGCGCGATCACTTTTGTCCAGCGGTTCGATCCCGCAAACATTCTCCAACCGGGCGAACGGGGGGGGAGGGGGGGGGGGGGGCGACGGCGAGACGCGGCATTTTCGAAAATTCCCGGTTCGATCTAATTTCAATTGTTCCACGCTTACACGCCGGAAAGCCCCGAGGTCGGGCACCATCGAGTTTTCCGAGCGATTCGACCCATAAAAACGAATATATTGACGCTCGGGGTCCCATTGAATATAACAGAAAAGGAAAGACCGTCGGTTACCGGGCCGGAAAAAAAAAAAAAAAAAAATAAAATCGACCGTTCAACCATTTTGCCGAGATATTCGCTCGGATCGTTCTCCCGTGTTCTCTCGCTGTACGCGCCCACGGTGTACGATCGACGCGCGCGCTCGCGCTCGCGCTCGTGTACGCCTGGTGGACAAAGGTCAAATCAATTCGAACGATTCGAATCGAACGAAATCGAGTTGATGATGCTGTCCCGGCGGCAGCGGCGATGGTGGTGGTGGTGGTGGTGGTGCGATGCTGCTGCCGGCGTTGGGAAAGGGCCGGCAGGGGTGCCGGGGGGTGTGCACGGGCGGACAATAGGCGGCCGGTAGGGGTGAAGGAGAGGGTCGACGATGATCCTCCAGTGGAAACGAATTGTGGAGGCAACGGGGAAAACTGTTGCAATTTATTCAATGCCAAAGTGGAATGGCCGCGCGCGCGCGCGCGAGCGAGCGCGATCCGAGCGGCTCTGCGCGGCGGTCGAGTGCCGCGGAATTGCACTCTATCGGGCCATAACAATTATTAGCATTGCGACGCGGCACGGAAGTAGCACAATAATATGCATAGGAGGGCTTACAGGCGTTTCCATTACATTAGCCTTCGCGCGCGGACGCGGAGCGCGCGGCCGCGCCGAGCGCCGTCAAACGATCCGGAAATAAAGGGGGAATTGCATATCGGAAACTTGGCTGTCTGGCCAGCAGCCAGCAGTCCGGGGGGAAGGGGTGGGCCTCCTAATTCTGTCCTTTTCGAAAAATCGACACTTTATTCGTGCCCCACGTTCGTAAGTTTGCGCGGCCCCGGGGCCCGGTTAGCCAGATCGACGAGAGGCAATCCCCGAGTAGACGGGGAATAAAGGGGGAATTGGTATGGATAGTGTACGGGTCCGACAACAGGGGACGGGGACGGGGGAGGGGGATGATTACAATGTAACCGAGCCATTACGCCGTTGCGTCGCGATTCTAAGGGATTTACCGCCTGCCGATCTGTTTTACCGAGCCCATCCGATTATTCGACGAAACCCCTTCGGCCGTCACCTTTCCTTACTCGGCGCGTTCACTTTGCGCTCAGTCTTTCGATAATGCTCCGCGCGCCCCTCAGTCCATCCGATACGATGGAAAATGTTTTTACCAGCGAGCGCTCCTGAGAACTTTATTTCTCTCATAATAATTCTCACATTATGATTCTTATGAAATAGTTCAGAAAAGAAGAGAAGATTATCGTTCTCTGGAAAACCTAACCAGAGACAAGTGAATTGGGTGTTGAAAAGCCGGGAGTATTTTACAAAGGATATTTCTTGGTTGTTCAAACCCTAACACCTGCTTATTAAAGTATTCAAAATACAGTGGTTTAAGTATTTAGAAGTTTCAACGTATATAACAATAATAAATCTAAGGACCTGGTGTTATGAAATCGTAAAACTATATAAATGTTGCAACTTAGAAATTTACGAATCCAGAAACAAGAGAATATAAAAATCTTGCACCGTTTTACGAAGAATTCCGTTGCAACATAATATACGATATAATGAATCTTCGCTCGCAATCACCGGCTGATTCGCGCGTTTACGCGTAGACCTCGTTCCCCGTATTACCCGCGAAAGGGTTCAACGTTGAACAGGGAGCGGACCGTTGAATTATGCAACGAGTCCAGGCGATTGTATTGACACGGGTAACTCCGCGCCGTATAATAAAATGTGTCGGTCAGCGACGATGGACGCAGAGATGGAAGTAGAAGCCCGACGGAGTCGTCGACGGTGTTCGGCAATAATTTATGCTGTTACGCGAACGCTTGCGCGACCGAGTTCTGATCCCCGTCGCCAAGAGTTATAGAGTAATTATATCGGTGACAGAGCGTATTTGCGCTTTCACCGTACGCACAGTTCGACTAATTACCAGTTTACGGCGAACCAATGGCACGTTAGGTGTAGCCGATTTGTCGTTCCCCTTCTAATTGCTCGCATCGATGTTCGTTACATGCTTGTAATTTTCCGTCATTCGCGTACCGGCCGCGCCGCAATTCGTAACGCGATGACGGCTCCGACGAGGATCGATTGTCCTTCCGAAAAATCGTGCTCGTTCTCGAATACGGCAACTGTGCTAACGCGGTGCAGTATCGTTTGTAATTTTTCGGAAAGGAAAATAATGCCGAAACATAAAATATGCAACGCGAAGTAGTTTTATTGCTGGACCGAAATGACCGTCTGTACTTTTACCTAAACTTAACCCTTTGCACTCGAGCGAAGCGCCGAATGAAAATTGTGATATAATTAACAAAATGATGTTGACGTTATTGAAGTACTTTCTGTTCAAAGCGTGACAGTTTCACGAGTCACGAGACCCAATTTCACATGCATAAATTATACTAAGTACTATACTACAGCTGGTCGAAATAGCAATTATGGATCTAACCTTAAAATGGCTTCGAGTGCAAAGGGTTAAGCGACTACATTTTTACCAAGCACCGAGCACGTAAAAAACTGTTCCTATAGAATTAAATAAATTAATTATTTGTACGTGAACAAAGTAATTACAATTCAAACAAAACAAAATTAATTATTATTTTTCATACAGATAAGATAATTAGATACATGATGTGATACATTATTATTATTCTTTATTAATAGAATCATGTCTTTAGTGACATAACCTGACATAAATCAATTTTAAAACAAAAATGTGAAATAATTTTCCTGGCTCACAGTATTTCCATTTAATACAACAAAATCTATCTTATACACATGAAATTGTTTCTTGTAACTCATAGCAACAGTTCACTCAACAATTCTTTTCAATCCGAACCTTATTGTTATAAAAATGATTTCGGAACGTAACAGAACGATTTCAGTGGTGCCTTGGAGTTATTCGAGTGCAAAGGATTAAATCTCATCGCGTCATTGAAACGAGCGAGGCCGTCGAAGGGGAGGGGAAATTAGTCGGCGCGATCAGAAATTAATTTGGCAAATCTGGCCGCGAGATAAGCAAATATCCGGCCGGAGAGCGCGGAGGCGTCGCCGATCAGTTTTTCGACGCCGAGAAGAGACAGAGATAAAGAGAGAGAGAGAGAGAGCGAGAGAGATGAAGAGACAGAGAGAAAGAGAGAGAGAGAAAGAGAGAGAGAGATAAAGAGACAGAGAGAGAGAGAGGGGCGAGAGGAGAGCGTGCAGGAGCAGAAGTAGGTGTCAGAGATTACGGAGTGACGGCTGCGGCGCGGCGCGGTCTGCCGGAAACAGGATGGAGGTTTCCGCGTCGGCGGTCACGGTGCAACGGCCGATCAACCGGAAAACGTCCAAACTCACAATCGACCCCGGGAATATTTCATTCGGTAGAAATTTTTCCCTCGAATTTTCGCCCGGGGGGGGAAGCCCCGGCGACTTCGGCCCGACTTCGGCCCGATGCCACGAAAATACGGGTCGACCGTCTGAGTACAAATTGGAGCGAACGACGACGAGAGAGACAATCGGGGCCGGCCAAGGGTGGGAACCGTTTTTCGAGGGTGGGTTAGTCGGCGGCGTCTCGGGAGGTGGAGGAATGGACGTGAATATGCACACGGGGACGCCGACGCCGACGCCGACGCCGAAAGAGAAAGGCGGAAGAGAGGACAGGCGTTCGGTCGAACAGGAGGGAAAAATTAACCTAGTTGACCCTTGCATCGGGGCGGTCGGCCGGAAAATTCGAAAACTCGTTTGGCCAGCCCTTTGGCCCTTTGGTCGTTATCATGCCCCATGTAACCGCCACCCGTCTGTGCTTTTTGCGCCCGGTCCTGAGCTTGTTACGCTCCCGCGTAAGCAGATTTGCGCGCACACGAATCAGCTGCTGTCCCGCGCTATTTTTCTTACTGCGACCAATGCTCTGTGACAAATATCTTCGGAACCCTAATAATCCAATTAACTTTAAACAATCTTTATTTCACCGTCGGATACTATAATCAAAAGATATAACATAAAATAATTTCTTAAAAATAATCTTCAAGAAAATTAAACCGAAGAAAAATAGAAGCTCCATTTTTTTAAATAATCTCAGCTAGAAAAATTCTGCATATTTTAAATAACGAAACAAATTTTATTAAAACAACCAGCAACTCCTTCTTGTTTAGACTTCACAGCAGCGGTTTAACATATCGATAATTCGGCGACCCCATAATTTTTTCGTCTAGCGAACCGAAATTGGACGGAACCGATTCGATCGGAATTTCGCCGTTTTAATCACATATTACGCGGTAATTTTCGCCGGCCATTCCATCGAAAAGAGAAACGTTTGTGCATCGACGGAGTCGCGAACGGGTAGGGAGGGGGGATGGGATCCGGTCCGAAACGGTTCGTCGTGAAAAGGAACATCATAAATGTCGCCCGCCGATTAAAACGATTACATCGGGGACGCGGTCCAGGTTCCGCCGAGGGTGGTTTCGTCTTATTTTAGCCCACAGCGATTTCACGTTTATTACGGCGGGAATAAACCAAGCTTTCAGATTATTACGGACCGGAGCGGAGGCTGGTCGGGAGGCACGTGAAAACGGCGCGACGGTGAGACGGCGGGGGGAAGGGAGACGGTGGGACAGGCGGTTTCTAAATTTACTTCGGGATCGTCCGAGTCGTTTTGTCGATACGCGTGTATGTATGTAGAGAGCCGGTGGAGAGGGTAGGAGGGGGGGGGGGGGGGGAAGTTGCGGTACGGCCGGCAGAGGAACAAGCCGCGATTGACTGACCGCAAAGTTTGACAGTACAATACCTCTATCGTTACAATAAGGCTTCGGACGACGCTACGCGACGCGACGCATTACCGCGCGTCCACTAAATTCCTCGTATTTCGACTCGTGTTCCAACGGATCCGCGTACATACACGTATGAACTTCATATACTTTCGCGGGACGTGCCCGCCCGTGTACCCGTGGCACAATGCAACTCGAAAAGTCTACCCCGGCACTCCAATCGAATTTTAACTTCGTTCTCCGATCCGGCTTACTCCATTTTTCAAATTGCTCCGCCAAACATGGATTTCTTCCATTTTCAAATTTTAATCATCCCTCGTCCCGTTAATGTGCCTGCACTCTTTTCATTCTGTTATATTCGTTTCATATTTCTATTCCTTTTTAGAATTTCAATTTTTCAGAAATTTTGTACGCGTTCAGCAAGTGTAGAAAATTAGGCTTGCGCAATGAAGATGCTGCTATACATCTGACATAGCAATGGACAACGAAGCGCGTTGTTCACTCGTTATAGTGATTTAATTGCGAAAATACAGTTATCGCGTATTTAGTATACTTTAGTGTATCGCATGAATTACTTTATATTTATTTCAGTATATTCTACTATTAATTAACACTTAAGTGCAATACACTTTTAGTATATCGTATAAATTATTTTATATTTATCTCAGTATATTCTACTATTAATTAACAATTAAGTGCAATACGCTTTTGTAATATAGATTCTTGAGATATAGTAAGATATTATCTCGTAACCTGACAATAGCAAATAATTAATAAAATGTTTTCCATAGAAATTGCATGGCTTACCGAAACTGTCTCATAACCTAGAAATAGAAAGTGGAGGGGATACCTGACGTAACAGTGAGTCATTTGAAGTAACCTTTGCCTATATTCAATTATATTTAACCCCTTGTTAATCGACAAAGGATTAAATGCCGCTTGCACTTATCCAATTAAATTAAAATCATTTCAATTAAAATCGACTGCTAATCCGGAAATCTCATCGATAATACATTCTTTTAAACAGTAAATTCTCAAGCAAAGTCTCTCAATCAGAACAAGAATACTCAGTTTCCTATTAAAGTAGCTACGGTCTCGCGACTGACAATCGAAGATTCTTTGAGATCGGGCGCTTTAACGCGGTGTATTTTGCCATCGCGATCGACGTCGGGTACGCGTCTTAGTTAATCAGTTGAAGCCATTAGGTTGTTCGACGCTGGGTCGAAGGGCGGCAACAAAAGAGCTCGACGTCGCGATCGCGCGGCGTTCTCGCCCCGTCTCTCGGTGGAACGCCGTTTCCAAGTGATTTCCATTTATTTACAGTTTATCGTTTGCAGACGACTCTTGTTATTTCGCGTTTTCCCTTGTTAGCACAGAAAAAGGCCAGGGCACTCACCGGGCTCTCTCTCCTCCACGCTTCGGTCGCCCGCCCCCCCCCCTCCCCCTCCCCGACCCCCGGGCTTTCCCGGGGTTTCTTTTTGACATCCGGATTCTCTCCGCGCGGATACGCCCCGGGATCCCGGGGAGACAATCAGACGAGTATTGAGGCCAGAGACAATCGTCGTTCGACCGGATGGACTTTGTCGCTTCCACCTCCGATTATCCTTTGACCGACCTATAGATGAGACAATAATACGGGAGAGCCACTCGTAGGAAAGATAAGAGGGAGCCTCCGGTGGATGGTAAGCGGGAGGAGAGACCGACCTCCACCTCCTCCTCATCCCCCTTCGCCGGCCCCGGAACCGTTATTTCTCGTTATCGGTTGTTACGTGTGCGAAACAAACGAATCCGACGATGGTAAACCCTTTGTGTCCTTGACGAGCGCCGAATCCCCACCACCACCACCCCTCTGCGATAGTTTCGTTTCGCCACTCTTCCACGGACAAACTTTCAAAAAGATTTCATCGATTCGGACGGGACGGGCCCTGGTGCCTCCGCACAATGCCGGCCAATGAAATTCTCTGTTTGCCCGATCCCTGGTAAACAATGGGCGTAGAGGCAGATGCGACCGTGTCCCGCCAATGGGTTAATTACAATTTTTATAGAGATCGCCCTATCGTTACCGGGAATATTTTACCAGCGACGACTATTTTTATTCGCGCCTCCTGACGAAACTCTGGAATTAGTTGCGCCGCGGTCACCGCGGGTCTAATTAACGTTTTTACGAGCGGAGAAACAGTTTTCGAAGTTCTCCTTCGTTCCGTTTTCAGGATTTCCAGCCTCGACCTTTTTCTGGTCCAACTGTTTCTTTTTACATCGTTTAATGTTAAGAGATCTCAATTTTCTCCCAAAATATTTTTATAAAATATTGAAATAAATATTTCCTGAATTCTTAGAGAATTTTTTCAGAAACGTCGATATTTTTCCCGACACTTTCCACCGTGAAAAATGCATGTAAAATTGCGCAGCGAACACCGACGAATAGTCGTCGCCGCGTCGGCTGGTATTCGTCCGATTTCCGGAAAATTCTCGTCGATTTTCTCGTTAATTCGCGCGGGGACAGCCGGAGAGCATCGGCCGCGGGTTCGTTCTCTCCGCGGCGGTCCTCGTCTTAATCCTATTACGCGTTTCCTGCCTTGAAATGAATATCTGGCAGGCAGCGATGCGGCAAACAAATACGAGCCCGGGCTGAAAATAGTAAGCACAATGGCGCGCCGGGTGAAATTCATTATTTCGAAATCACGGAATTCGCCGTCGGAGGCTCGCCGCTGACAAAGGACCGCAGCAGGCTTTTGCTGAACATTCGTGCGGATTCATAGTCCGGCAAAGCTTATTGAAACTCGTACATCAATCTGCGTGTGCACATGGATACACGGGGAGAGCGAGAGCTGCGTGCGTGCCCATGGAACATGTACTCGCAAAATGGACTGACTTGGCGAACAAAGAGAGAGAGAGAGGGGGAGAGAGAGAGAGAGACGGGGGTACAGAGAGGTAGCAAAAGCAGCAGCCGGTGGAACGGGGATAGAAGCGATGGTAGAACAGTGGTGAACGAGGGGGGTAGCAGGAAAGGGGGACAGTCTCGAAAAGTAAGCGTATCCATAGCCGAAGGACCGAGGAGAGGATTAGTCGAACTGCTCCCATGAAATTGTTGCTGTCGCTCGGTGGGATCGGGTTGCTTTGCCGCTGTGACTTCTCCTCGCAGGAAGCTCGCCTCTCTCGGTTCTCCTCTGTCTGGCTGGTACCCTTATTTCCTGCCCGACTACCATTCAAACGGGCGGAGAAGGTGAACGCGTCGGGCAAAGTCGATGCGACCCGTTTGATTACACTCTACGATCCGATTATATTCTCGGCGACGTTGAGGGTGTGCTTTCCGCGTTTCCGGCCCCGTGAACTTCGCGGCCGACAATGGATTCAAGGCGAACGGGCCTCGACAAGGTGAAACCTTGTCCTCTTGTCCCCCCCTCCGCGACACTTTCAACGAATCCATGCTACTCGACTTTACATTCTTTCGCGCCGTCCGCTACGACAACAGCATTTCGATATAGCCAGCTCTTTGCCGCTACTTGGTCCGATCAAATTTACGCTTCCCGCTTTCCTCTTGCTCGCTTTTTGATGGCTTCGTTCCGGTTTGTCTGTATTTTGTGCCGAGTAAGTACCAATTACAATAGCGTTGCAAGTGCCTTTGAATTTATATTTTTCAATTATTCATTCAATTTTTCATTTCTTGTTTGGTGCTATTCACGCGGTTTTATCTCAATTTCTTAGTCTACTGTTTGCTTTACAGTATATGTAATATAATATCGAAGGATTTTTACCACCTTTTGGAAAATCTGTTTGCACAATTTATATTTATACTGTCGCTGTTTCATTCGTTGGAAGTCTATACTGTAGCATTTTTAATACAACACCGTTACCTACCCCTAAGAATTTTTAATATGTTTCCTTCTGAGTTATTTAATATTTTCATTTATTTAATATTTGATTTTTAAGTTATTTAATATTTTCATTTCTTTAATATCTCCTTCTTGAGTTATTTAATATTTTTATTTCTTTAATATTTCCTTTTTGAGTTGTATACTATTTTTATTTCTTTAATATCTCCTTTTTGACTTATTTAATATTTTTATTTATTCAATATTTCTCCTGCTGACTTATTTAATATTTTTATTTATTCACTATTTCTCCTTCTGACTAATTTAATATTTTTATATCTGCTTAATATCTCCTTTTAGAGTTTTAGTCACGTAAGTTCTTTTTACCGGTATTTCTGACAAGAATATGTTCAATATCCTATAGCATAAAAGCTCAGTGAACGAATATATTCAACCAGGTATTGACGCGTATAATTTAATATACGTAACACAACGTCGTATAATTGTAGCATACGTAAAACACGATCCGCACCGCCGCGGCCGCAGCAAAACATTCAGCCCGGAACAGAGAATAACGAAAACGGAAATACGCTCTTAAGAAAAGAAAAAGGAAACAAGGCGGCGCTAATTGTCCTCAGCCGCGTGCTCGTTGCCGCACGGGATTATGGGCGACCCAACAATTTTCCCTGTGTCGCGGGCACACTCCTCTGAATTCATATTATTCATTCTTGTTGATCTTTTAACGCAAGCGTCGCGGTTCCCTCGCTTCTCGAATGCTTTATGCTTGTATTATAATTTCTATAATTACAAGATACACCTTACTATTGTAATCAAAGTGTGCCGTGTCTCGCTTTCCAACCTACAGATCTTGGTTTTTATATTTTCGCGTAATTATTAAAATTGAAAATCGTCGATGCGGGAATATGATTTTTCTCAAGATAGAATTAAAGTATAATGTAACGTCTTGGTTCGTTGTTCTTAATTGGCAGATCGATATTAAATCGACCGGAATATTATGTCGAGGTTATGTCGTTTCATTTGCGACTTATGTTTCTCAATAATGATATTCATAAATCTCCATCACGCTGGCAAAAGCCATAAATTAAATTATTATAATAATACAGTCCTATTATTAAATTATAATAATGCAGTCATATATTAAATTATTATCATAATACAGCTATACATTAAATTATTATAATAATACAACCATATGTTAAATTATTATAATAACACAGCCATATCATTAAATTATTATAATAACACAATAAATATTATTAAATTGCCATAACAACACAATAAATATTATTAAATTGCCATAATAACACAATAAATATTATTAAATTGCCATAACAACACAATAAATATTATTAAATTATTATATTAACACAATAAATATTACTTGCATACAAAATTTATTATTTTCCTTCGTTTCAAGAACAGATAGAATTTCTCTATAGACCAAATACCCGAAGAAATCGAATTCTACCGTGCTTGGAAAAGCAGATAGCTCCGACCGGAAGATAAATCTGCATAAAACCGTGCAGCCTGGTGATATCAAGGTACTCGAGGAGGGTGGTTAATCCGAGGAAACTATTGATTGGGATTGTAGCACTGAAACGCACTATTCCGAAGATACCGAGGGTTCGCGGTACAGAGAGGGCATAGATGAGGGGGGGAGAGGGCGTAGAAGGAGGGGGATGTACCGAGTAGGGCGTACGCGAAGCTTATGAATACGTCTGAAAAGTGTATCGGCAATTGCCATCTCTTTCACGTAGCGATATCTGCCCATGGTATAATCGGATCCTGCCAGTGGCAGTAGCGGCAATTGGACCGATAGGGAATGGGCTACCATTAAAGTATCTTGGACACGGCCCAGAAACCGGTTCTGCAGTAAATGGATTTTCTTTGAAAGACATCGTGTACCTCGGGTAGCCAGGAGCCGACAGCGTTTTCATAACTCTGTCCGATTCATCCGCGAAATCAGCGTTCCCCGATTCGATCCGTGGCTTGTCGACGCGTCCGCCGCTAAAACCTATCTCTTTCTCGTTCTCTCTCACTTTCTACCTCTCTCCCTCTCTCCCTCTCTCTCTCTCTCTCTTTTTGTCACTCTACCTTCCTCTCGTATCGGCTAGCAATCTTCTCCCTTGAATAAGGAACCCCGTGTAATAATAACGTAACCAAAGATTTCTCCGTCACATAACCTAAAAACTGTGTACGCCGTCCACGATTTTTCCTTCGGTTCGAAATATTGCTTTCTCTCTATTACTTTATAAAATAGCAATTTTTAATCTATTTTTAAAATAGCAATTTTAAATCTATTTTTAAAATAGCAATTTTAGATCTAGGCCCGGAGTGCAAAGGGTTAAAATTGTGGCCGCATCGTATGTAAAAGATGCAAAATTTCCGAACTCGATTCGAGGACCGTATAAATTCGTTGGACGACGCGTCGATCCGTTTCGCAGAAAATTACCCGGCTCCCCGACACGAAAGTCGAGGGAATCCGGTGGCGAAGGATTAATTTGACACGGTCAGAGCGTTCCTCGGCGCCGGGACCCGTTCGACTGGGGAAGATTACCGGGAGACGCGCGAACGAATGGACGGTGCCAAAATAATAATTCCGGCCTTTTACTCCGTATCCACGTGGTATAAATAAGACGGCACCGCGTATTCATTATCGCTGCCGCGAGCTGTCCCCGCGCGCCCGCGCGCGCGGAAGACCAATCGATGCGGAAAAGTCCCGATCGCGTCCCGTGAACCGTAAAATCCGAAAGAATCACAGCAACGGGAATCTATTTCTATTCTTTCCCGTGTTTTCCTTATTTCATCGCCGGCGTCCAACTGACCGGAAAATCGTGAACGCGCGGCGCTAAAGAGATCGGCACGCGTTTACCTCGGCAAACGCGACAGAAGGCGAGCGAACGCTTTTTGTTTGTCACAAAAATTTCTTCCCGAAAGAGTCCGCCCGTCCTGCAAAAATTTACCGTGTTTGCGCATGTTCTTTCGCGCCAGTTTTCCGCGCGCGTCGCCGTCCATGCGTGGTAAAAGTTTGCCGTCCGATGTTTGTATAATGTGTCCAGCCGGGGCCGTACGCGTTCGTCTCGATCGGGGAACAGTCGGTCTCGAATGCGCGCGCGCGCGCGAACCCGCGAACACACGCCCGCCCGACCGAATGTTTGGGCTTTGATGACCCTGATAGTTTGCCCCGGCTCGGATCAAAGGAAATCCAATAATCCGCGCTGATCGGGGCCCCGAGGATTTTATCCTCGGACACGGCGGACAATCCCTAAACACTGCGCCGCTACCAAACGTCTGTGCCCCCCCCCCCCCCCTCCCTTCGCATGAGTATGCGATGAAACGTTACATAAATCCGCGTTTGAAAAACGTTATTCTATTTCTGCATTTATTTCGACGAGGAATGGCCAGTCTTTGGTCGGGCAGCTGGTATTAACGGCCGACTACCGAAAAGCATCGGTAGATTAACTCTTTGAGGCGCAGGATTTTCAGAGAATAAACAGCGACCCGTGTTGCACGGAAATTCTAAGTCCAACGAAATTGGTGTACTTTCTGTCGACGAAGAGATCGTATCATATATAATCATGACAAAATGATAATTTATTTGTATTATAATTTAATTGAGCTTGTTGTTGTAGGATGGGACCTAACCCCTTGCACTATAGCAACGAGTCGGACTTGTGACTTATTAAGGTTATTTAACATTAAGCCGCGTCCTTTTTGCCAGAGTTTCGTTTTTCGCAAAAATCGCAGCGATTCGCCGATTAGTTTCACGACGGAGACGCGCGCGGCTGATTCGCGTTTCAGTTCGATCAACGAGCCAGCGATTTTAATTGGTCTCTCTTGCGTCCGTAACAGGAGAGAACGTTAGACAACCATTTTTCCGCATACCCTTTTTCAGGCGTGGCGGAAAGCTCGGGAGACGCGCGGCGAGATGCACACACGCCGGTCGTCGCGGCAAGGGGGTGGGAGAAGGGAAACAGGGAAAAAGGACGACGCGAGCGGGAGTAGACGGTGTCCCAACGTGCGATTAGATGACTTGTCAACCTACGAGAAAATTGCGTTTTACAAACTTGTTTCGAGAAAAGAATTGGAGGGAATTGCGGATGAGGGCGGTCGGAAGGAGGGCAGGTAAAGCAAAAGAAGCGCGGGCGAGGCTTGGAAAGGGTGAGGTCCGCTGGAACCGACGGAGAAGGAGCGAAAGAGAAACGGAAACGATGGGCGAGGGAGAGAAGAGGGATAGAGAGAAAGAGAAAAAGAGAGAGAGAGAGAGAGAGGATCGGGATGAGAACGAACGAGAGAAAAGAGGAAGAGGAGACCCTTCTTATATTAGGACGAAGCGGTCTGAAGCTCCGAGCGATGCAAAGTCGCCGCGCCGCCTCTGTGGCACCCTGTCCTCTTCCTCTCTCTCTCTCTCTCTCCCCGGTCCCTTTTCCACCCCTTTACCGCCCTTAGCCGTCCTCCTCGTCTCCATCTACTTCTTACAAAGAGAGACACAAATTGCCTTGGAACTTAGTTTCGTCAGATATAAAGGACTTTCCGATTACGTTAGCCGTCCTCCGTGATTGATCCGAAGATGACGATTGCGACAGCGACTGGATGTGACCTTCTTTCTTCGCCGCCGCCCCCCCCCCCACCCCCCTTGTTCCCGCCAAGACGTTTACCGTGCCTCTCGTGTTCTCTGCTCGCATGGAAACACGGTTTCTTCGACCCCCTTGTTCCACTTCGCCTATGAACCGCGTCGTCCCGCGACGCTAAACCGTGAACACGTTACCTCTTTCAGAAATACTCGACGTCCCCGGCGGAATGTTAACCCCCGTTGCTCGCGACCGGGAATCCAAATGCGCGTTTACTCCGAGTCCCGAACACTCGGTCGAAGTCATCTTTTTCGAGGAAACTGTACCAAAAAATGCGTCGAACGTGTGAAAATAATTCAACGTTCATTAATTTACCAATGAACAGAAGCGTCCTCTACGCGCGGAATTTATGAAAATGTTTTGGCATACGTCTTGAAATTGTTAATTATTTTTTATATTTTTATCTTTTATAAGAAAGAACATACTTTGCTATATATGAGTCTTTTGATATTGATAATTAAAATTCTGAGGAGTAAAATTTAATTGATTGATCCATCTGTTGGTACGCGGAATTTGAAATTGAAAAAGTCTGCATGGACGACTGCGAACGATGAACGACACGGTCCGTGATCGACGATCCGTACGATTCGCGAAATGATTCTCTCTCTCCGGGCGATCCGATGAAAATTCGTCGCTCGTGAAAGTATCACGCCATTAACGGCCGCGAACCGTGGAGGCGAAGCCGACCGCGCGATCTAATTTCCTCTTTCTCCCTGATTTACGTTTTCGTTCGTGAAACGATGAAACCGACTTGATCGGACTTTCACGGATCCGACTATAATACCGTTCGAACCCGCATATATGTTATCGGATAGCGTCTCCACGTCGACCACGGGAGCTTGAATTATACGATTAATCTCCTATCGAAAATTAGGTTACTGGGCTCCGATGGATAGCGCCGGGCGAAATTCCCCCCTCCCCCTGGCGAAGAATGGGCCGAGAGTACGGAACTCCCCCGGAATAGCCGAACAATAAGTTCGAACGAAGGAGCAGCGTTCGATTAATCAGCGTATTGTGTGTCTGGAAGAAGTTATGGAATTATCGACCCATGTCCGCTCGTAAATCATATCCGCTCGTCGTCGCTCGAGCCGGACAGTGCTCTCATGCTTGCATTAGGCTGATGCACCTGCTCTGCTACTGTCCGCTGCAAATTCGACTTTTTTACAGAGAATGTAATTTGAGAAATATTTCATCTGTAAATGAAATAGTACACGCTGGTGGTACAATATTAATACAATAGTAGTACAATATTAGTAGAATAATAGCTCAATATTATGGTACAATATTTTAGTACAATATTATAGTACAATATTTTAGTACAATATTTCAGTACAATATTTAAGTACAATATTTTAGTACAATATTAATACAATATTTTAGCACAATGTTAGTACAATATTAGTACAACATTACTATGCAGCAGCATTTTAATTATAAAAAAAATGGAACCTTGAAATAATTAGTCATAATTGCCATTTATTTCCGTTTTGGGTACACTATAGTCATTGGACACCATGGTACCTCGCTTCATTATTGTTCCATATATTTATTTGAAATATATTTCTATCGAAACACAGTTCTATATAAAATCCCTCATCTCAAATTTTGTGCAACTTTCAGAAAATTCTACCTAGAATTCGACTGCGTACGCAGTACGCTCCGAACCATTGAATAGCCCATTCATTTTTGGCTAACAAAACAGTGGATGAATGGTGTTTATCTGTCGCTTCCAACCGGGAAACAGAGTATATTTTCCTTCGAAGCAATCAGGAAATTCAATCGGCGACAGAAGCAATTTCTAGCCGATTTCCTCGGGTATCTCGTACGTCGTTCGACCAGAGGGGGCGGGAGAGGTGGGGTTTCCTCGTTAAAAGCTCGACACAAATCTGGAGTAAAACCTGCGCGTTTAGGGAGGCCGGTATAGGGGACACAGGCCGCTCATATTCATGCGTATCTGCAATAACAGGATCACTGGCTTATAGCCGGAGCTTAGAGGGTTCGATCAATTATTGTTCGCTTCCTATCTACGTCACGCCGTGCCTCTCGCCTCTCGCCGTGGCCCCCGGCCACGAGCGTCGAGAACGGGAACGCGGAGCGAGCGTTGGGGGGGTTGAGGCCGAGAGAGGAGATTTGCGCTCGCCGCTCGCTAACACTTCCTGCCGTTATTAGGAAGTCAGCTAGCCCTCTGCTACCAGATACCTGGTGGCAGCGACTAACCCGGCCGACTGTCACGCCGGCCGATGTTTACGCCGTTGCATTTTCGGGGCTAATATCGCGAACCGGTGGAGATAACGGTTATCGGCCCTTCTCTCTCTCTCTCTCGATACACCTAGGCGTTCCTATTACGAACGTAAAACCATTGCCGGGGCGAACTGCTAATGAGCAAACAGTGCGACGTCTTCGGACCTCCGATTCTACGGAATCTACGAGGCCCGAACGATACGGAGAACGTTCTCTCCGCGGAATTACTGCGACCCGGAAAGTATTCGGTCTGCTAAATTATGTAGCACGGCTACCGAAGAATTATACGACGTATTCCACGTCTCTGGACGCGACGGGGATCTGATAAAAATAATTGACCGCGATTATTGTCTTTGATCTTAAAAAATTAAAAATTTGTATAATGGAACAAAGGGTTACGTTATTCCTTTCGTAATTTCAATTCTTTATTAGCTGGAACGCTCTTTGACCGAACTGCCTATTTTATGCATACGTAATCAAAGCGATTAAGTACGGAGGACAATGGAACAAGAGTATTGTTACTTTCTCCATTGGTATAATAAAAGTAGATTTTTATTTAAACTTTGCTGCCCAGGATTGATTGCCAAAAAACTATTGAAAATTCGACTGACGCTTAGTCCATTCAGAATTTGATATTGTAAGGAACAGATTTTACAGAAATCTGTTGCTTCTGTTATCGAGAAGAATTTGTCAATATGTTGTGCTAATGTTGTACTACTATTGTACTAATATTGTATTACTAGTGTACTAATATTGTACTAAAATATTGTACTAAAATATTCTACTAATATTCTACTAAAATATTTTACTAATATTGTACTAATATTTTACTAATATTCTACTAATATTGTACTATAATATTGTACTAACATTGTACTAAAATATTGTACTAATATTATCTCACTTGATATTATTAATATTTTTATAAAATAGTGAGAAGATTTTTTATAACCTAAAATATAAAATCGATCATGCCGACAGTCGCGAATGGTTAAACTTATCGTATCAACAGTCAAATTTTGTAGCAACTGTTTCGCGGTAGCTGTCCCATTTGCAACGGCGATAGCGAACGCCACGCAGGACTAAGCAACGAGAAACAGCGATTACTTCTGAGTCTCCCCTGGAATATACACTAATTCCAATAGCTAGCCAACGAGGAACTCCAAAGGATCGCGCATGGAGTGTACGCCGTGACTTCGAGATACGCCGTGCGCGCGCCCCGCTACGAGGTCTTATACGTTTCGGTCTGTTAAAACAGCAAACACGGTGTTCAATGAATACTAAACGCGGTTCGATGTCGAACAACACCGGGGGCGGGGAAGGGGTCCACGGGCCGCTTTCGTTTCTATGCCCGATGCCCGGCCGGCGAACATTGCTCAAGTGTCGGCCGGAATGTTTCAGACTGTGACAATGGCCCGGGATTATCGTAGGTGAAACAGCCTATACTACCATCAAGACAAACTATATAGTCACGGGCTAGGCCGCTTATCTCCGTACGGTGGCGTGCTAATCAACGGGCCGCTATACCTACATCTGTATGGAGTAAACGTGTCCCGGATAGTTATCTCGATTTGTCGAAATAATCCCCACGCCGGCCACGGCACACGTTTCTGTTACGCTAACCGCCGATTCTTATCGCCTCTGCTACTCTCTCACCGATCACCTGTCCTTTTTACACTGGAATAGTATGATCCTAGGATACATAGCTATCATTGTCACGAGAAATTCACTGGCAATAATCGGCCGCAGAAATTATAAATACTCACGTTCATACGATAGAAAGAATTTCATTTGTTTTGGCGAAATATATAAACGACGCGGTGCTGTAGCAATTTAATTGGTTTCAGTATATGCAAAGAAAATGTGGTGGATGACTGTTGAGTGGATTAAGAATTTTCAGGCAAAATAAGAATTGTCTGCGTCAATTGCGAAAAATAGAAATTAAATCTTTGCTTCGGTGACAATTTTAATTAACTCAATATGATACATTGGTATTTCATAATTCTTTGGATAGTTATAGTATTTTAAATTATGCTCAATTTATAGTATTTTAAATTTTACTCAATTCATAATATTTTAAATTCTACTCAATTTTCTCTATTCTGAATTTTACTCAATTTATACTGTTTTAAATTCTACTCAATTTATAGTATATTAAATTCTACTCAATTTATAATACTTTAAATTCTACTCAATTTATAGTATTTTAAATTCTACTCAATGTATAGTATTTAAAATCCTTCTCAATTTATAGTATTTTGAATTCTACTCAATTTTCAGTATTTTAAATTCTACTCAATTCTACTCGACGTCCACTCAACTTTACCACAACTGCACAAACTTCGCGGTCGACTGATCACCATTTCCGAACTCCATTTGATTGCCGAACCACTGAAGCAACGCGGTAAATTCATAACTAAGCGGCTGCGGAAACTTCATCTGCAATATTTACGTGCAGAAAAGTTACGCGCACGACGAAAAGTATTCCGCTGCATCCAGCACCATTTAAAAAGCAATGTAACGCGATGAACATCAAACGACCTCCAGTTCAACAAGAGTGAAAGTTCTACTCGGACTTTCCCGTCGATATTTATATTTCCTTCGGCGGGGGTCGCTTTTTACAGCGAATCGTCGGCAGTTTTTCCGATCGGAAGGCTGCTTTGCGCGAACGCGACAAAAACTGTCAAGCATCCGAATTGCGGACCACGCGGCCTGCCCCCACCCGCCCCCTCTCTTCGTCGGCATAACAATCTCGTGTCAGCGGCGGGAACACGCGCGCGGCCCCCAGAAAATTGCGTTTCAAAAGTCTTCGACGAGGAAGTTTTCGGTAGCGCGTAAATCAGCAGCAGATTCGCGGGAGAAAATGGTTGGTACGGGGGGGGGGGGGGGGGGGGTTCGGTCGCCTCGAGGACGGTTTTCTCGCTTTCCGCGGGCGGCAAATAAATTGCAGTTTAGTCTCCGCGGCCCGGGGGGAGGAGAATAAAAGGGAACGTCGTCGGCAAACAAACGACGCGCCGCGGCTCGACGGGGCGCTCGCGGACGGGCGGCAACTGTTACAGGTGACGAACTCGTTTGCGGCGATATCGGACGAATTCGCCGTGGATTGAGAACCGCGCCGATTGTATGGCTCGTTGTTTAAAGATGTTACATATTTTTATAGCGGTTTGTTTTTAAAAGACTTATAGTACGTAAGGGACTTATTTCATATAAGAGGCTTATGTTATACTTATTTCATTAATAGACTGCTCATAGTCTCTATTTAAGATGACTTGAGTCTCTATTTAAGATGACTCGAGTCTCTGTTTAAGATGACTTATGTATTTATTTATGACGACTTAAGTTTCTATTTAAGATGACTCAAGTATTTATTTAAGATGACTTAAAATAATCTATTTAAAATCAGTTAGGTCTCTATTTAAGGTGACTTAAATTACTCTATTTAAAACTACTTAAGTTTCTATTTAAGATGACTTAAATAACTCTATTTAAAATGGCTTAGGTCTCTATTTAAGATGACATAAGTCTCCATTTAAGATGACTTAAGTTTTTAAGCTAGCTAATCGGTTACAAATAACTCATAATAATAGTTGCAAATTAATTGCTAATACTAAGCTGCAGGAAAAATATTTTTATACGCGCATCCTTTGTTTCTACGCTACAAAACGGACTACAGGAATAACGAATTTTAATTGGACACGCGCATGAAAATGTTTTCGAAACAAATCCTGTTTTGGTCAGGTTTGCAGCAACATCTCCCAATGTCAAAACTTTCGAATCGAACATATAAGTTAATTAACTTTAATTAAATTAACAGGTCGGATAATTTCAGAATAAGTTCTTCATTTCTCTATCATTGACTAAACTTCCGTAGAATTTACTATATATTTAGATTTATTTCTTCTACGAAAGGGGAATCGATTATTTGTCGTATAAATTCGTACGTGGATGAATTCTTATTCGAATGAATCGAGTGAATTCTTATTTGAATGAATTCTTATTCGAGTAAATACTTATCCATACATGGATGAATTCTTATTCGAGTGAATTATTATTCGAGTAAATTCTTATCCAAATAAATTCTTATCCAAGTAAATTGTTATCCAAATAAATTCTTATCCAAATAAATCCTTATCCAAATAAATCCTTATCCAAATAAATTCATATCCAAATAAAATCTGATTGGAAAATCTGGAGCCAGCCGATTCTCACCATACCCTCGTCCCTGCCAATCGCCGCTACGCGATGTTTCAGTCCCCGCTTGTTCCTTGTTCCAATATATTCCGCCATTCCCCCCTCCTGTTCGTTATGATTCGATTTATCGAGTCGGCTGGCAGATTGCATCGATTCCGAGGTAGTTAGAACTCCTTTAGAGCCTTATCAAACCTCGTTTAGCCCGGCACCTTGGCCCCGAGTAGAAGGAGGGGGGAGGGGGAGTGGATGGGAGCCTCGAGCCAATTGGTAGCGCAGGTGTGCGAAACAATAAGGTCGCTGCTTAAAAAGGGAAAGGAAGTGGATGTTTAGAGTGGCCCCGGCGAGACGAGGCGCGGCGTCGAAAGGACGTGCCCCAACGGGGGCGGAGTTTGGGGGTAGGGGGGTAGCTTCGAAACGAAGGGGGCGAGAGAACTGAAGTGTAGGTGATTTCGCCGATTACAAGAACGAATCCGAGAGGATCCCTTTCATGCTCTCCTTTCCACCGAACGAAGTCAAGTAACAATTCCGAGATTACGCCGCTCCCGAAATGAAATTTCATTCGCGGAGTCCCCCGGGGGGGGGGGGACCGGGCGCGGCGCGCGCGCGAGCACGGGCGCGTTTCGAGAGGGGAGCAGCCGCGACGGAGCTTTCTCTCTCTCTCTCTCCCTTCTTTTTTTTTTCGCCCTGTCTCCTCTCTTCGCCCTCCCGGACCCGGCTTCCTCTCCCGGTTCTCTTTATCCACCGGTGCAACCGGTCCGACTCTCCAGTCTCTTCCAATTTTCTCTTCGTTTCGAGGCGAACGCGCGCCGGTAGGGATACGCCACCAGGGAGTTTACCGTGGAGATCCTCGTCGCGCGACGATATTATTCCGTCTTCCACAGCTTCGGGACTTCTTCGTGCCTGAAACCCCTTTCGCCCGGATCTCACCTGCGGAGGACAGCGCCGGGGACCAGCGTGCGAGCTGCGTCGTAGCCGATCGGCGTGGAAACGTTTTTCATCCCTTACTTCGATTCTTTACTGCCACCCCCTTTTTCTGAGATTATTCGAGGTAGAGGGAGGGGGAGGTTTCAGATGGACTCTTTTGGAGGGCGTCCGTTCTAGAACTGAACGTCTTACGGACCAAATTGGACGTCTTGTTTCAGACGAATCGACGCCGAGTTCCAGTTCCTAGAGGATGACAGTTTAAAATTTCTAAATTAACTACAAGAGACGTCTTTGAGATTTCATAACTCTTTATTGACCGGTGGCCTGTAAATCGGCTTTCTAACCCTTTCGACTAGTCTCTGAGTCGGTTGTCACAGTAATCAATATTTTGCTATCTTTTATTAAGGTATTATTAACGTATTAAAATTTCTAAATTAACTACAAGAGACGTCTTTGAGATTTCTTAAATCTTCATTCTAACCCCTTTAACTAGTCTGTGAGTCGGTTGTCAATAATTTGCTATCTTTCATTAAATAATTAAATAATTATAAATCTCAGAAGAACACAATAAAATATATAATAACATGCTGCACAATTATAATTACACGATCGTTGCGGTTCGCTATCACGTCGCCAATTCTTATGTCAGCAATTTATGTCTCCCCTTTTAAAATGCACCTTTTCTCGCTCAAAGAGCGCGAACAGCTTTCGCGTAAACTTCAATTTTCTTAGAAAACGAACGAAACGAGAAAGGTAATTCGAGTCTCTCGTAATGAGACGGAAAACGGCGGAAGACAATTTTTTTTCTTCTTTTTAATATTGGATTACAACGACAAACAAGGGTGTTTTGAAACTCGAGAGGAAGGAGCAACTGTCTGTTCTTCTCCTCGCGGCTCCTTCGCTTCGGAATGAAATTAAATCCCCGGGATCATAAACACCCCTCCGACAATAACATCGTCATAAAGGCCCCCGCGAGGATAAGACACCGCGCGGGCGCCGCGCATCTGTTCGCTCGCTGTAATTTACTTTCGTGCGAGCCCCCCTTGATTGCGCGCGAGTCATTCGCGCGGCACGCGTGTCAACGAGAATTTCAGCAGTCGTTACTCATTCGATGCCTGTTGGAGTCTATTCGATACGGTGGAGGGAATAACGCGTGTACAATGTTCAACCCTTTGCGCACGAAGCGCCGTTTCAACCGCAAATCTAAAATCATTTTTCCGGCTTCTGAAATTGAGTCTCGTGACTCGGACAATAGTTACGCTTTTAACAATTTTTAAATCTAAGCTTTGGCTATTCAAAATAATTTTGGAATGTATCACAGTAATTTTAATGGCGCTTTCTTTTTTTTCACTGCAGGGATCGCTTGCACCTAAGGAATGCAAACTGCATTTTATTCTAATTTATTCCAGTATTATTCCAACTTTTATTCTAATTTTTATTCAAATTTAATTCTACAGTAATGAAAGGTAGGTTCTCATTAGTGAAAGATAGCCAACAATATCAGCTGAACAATTACGAATTTTATCCGTCGAACGATCTCGTCGGCGTGCTCGGCGCCGCCGCAAGCAGAGAGGAGTCACGCGGTTCCCAATAACCGGAGAGTGCCGTCTGTTAGGGTCCAAGATCGAAGGGTGGTCTTCGCGGAAGACTAACAGGAGTACTCAAATCGGATCTAAGTCCGACGAAAGGAGGAATTACTGATGCGACCGCGGCGACGCCCGTACACGTGCATACATACATACATACCGATGCACCCGAGGAACCCGTAGCATTTGCATGGCGCATCGGTAATAAACACTTGCCGAGCAAACGGTGTGTGCTCGACGTTTGATTGGGCCGGGCGCGTAATGACAGGGCATTGTCATGCAAATCTTGCCGGAGCCCCCGCCGCTTATGGCCCCGGGGCCCATTAAGCCTGCAGCAGGGCGTTCGCTTATCGTCCTGTTTGGTGACCGTAAATCGTCAATTTGCGAGTTCCGCGAACTTGACGCGTCCTTGATTCAACGGCAATTGATACCACCACCACCACCCTCCTTCCCCCCTCCCCCCGTCCCGTCGTTCTCGCGCGGCAAAATCAAATTCGTGATCAACCCGGAGGCGCCGTCTTGTGGGGTGATTAACGGCGAACAATGTTTTAAGGGGGGGCCCGGTCGGTGGAACCGTTTCTAACACCTAGTACATCAAGCCTTTGCACTCGAATGGTGACGCTGAGGCACCGCTGAAATTATCTTATTAAATGCCAAAATCATTTTTGTAAGAATAAAGTGTTGATTGAAAAAATTGTTGGGTAGCGAAACTGTTGCTATGAGTCGCAAGAGTCAATATCGTACATTCTATTGAATAAAAGTACTATGAGCCAGGAGATTTATTTTATATTTACTATTTATCATTTTATATTAACGGTTAAGCTTTCTGTGTAAATAGGATTCCAGTAATCTGTTATGGGACGAATAATGGATTTATAACTTGGTTTTTTGGTTCGGTAAAACTCTTGGCAAGCACGTATGTTGGCAACAATTCATCAATATATAAGCGTCTTGGGTGAAGAAGCATTGAAAGAAATGCCATTTCAAGCAGTTCATGATGAAGTAACGTCCTCGCGAAGCAAACGCTTTTTCCTGTTATACAAAACAATCTCAGGTAACGGAGAAACAGTTATAAATTTTTAAATATTAAAAAATTAATAATATTTCATATTTGATAAACAAGATCTGAAACGTTCATCTAGGTTCTGAGACGAGATTCTATAACAAGGAATTAACCAATGTTAGTTAAATAAGTATTTTATATAATACTTGGGATTACTAGATTATTGTTAACCGAGATTATTAATCAAGTACGTATTTAACCCTTCGCGGTCGAGTGACGACTTTAAGGCGCTTTTAAAATTGATCACGTCACGTTACAAAACAATTTCTATCAAATTTATTTATATTCAAAAAATTGTTAAAAAGTATCAACTGTTGCACAAAATTCAATTCCATAGTATATAAAATGCGCCAGAATTATATAAAATGGAAATCTGGAAAAATATTTTGGCTTTCCAGATAAAACGTCTCCGGCTATAACGGGTTAAAAATGACAAGAACTCTAGTTACATTTATGTTTGCCCTTCGCAACGGTATCGCCCGAAACGCTTTTGTATCGGCGAACAATGGGGCTCCACGGTGACCCCTATATCTTTCACGGTGGCCACCGTGGCAGGCGCCGCCGGATGAAATCGAATTCCTCGAACGTGGCCGGGGTGTAGAACTGGGACCAGTCCGAAGATAGCCCTAACCGCGCGCGCGCGCGCGCGCTGCTTAATATTCCTTTCGATCAGCAGTCAACCGACGACCCTCTCTCGGATTTCACGAGATAACGTCCGGTTTCGGTATGCCGTGTGTGCCTGATAAATCGCGCCTGTTGCGGACGATCATTGTCCCGGGCGTGCCCTTAGATACACTCCGCCCGATACGATTTAAATAGATAGTTAAATGGTTCACGGACATCCGGATCACGCTACACAAAAAGTCTCCATCGAACTGTTTTCCCCCAACCGATCGAACCCGGACCATCTAATTTCACTTGTCGGCCGTTAAACCTTTTTACTCAAACAGTGACTCTGCTGAGGCACCACTGAAATTGTTCTTATCATAGCTCAAGATCATTTTTGCACAAAGTTTAGACTTGAAATATTGTTTAATTGTAAAACTATCGGTATGAGCGACAAGAATGAATTTCTTATAAAAGATGCACTCTGTTACATAGAACGGAGATACTATAAGCATGCAATTTTACTTGAGATTCACTGAAGTAAAGTTTTCAGGTAAATTAATGACATTCATATTTAGTAGATCTTGCATGGGAACTTTATCACTGATAAAGTCGAGGAATGAAAATTGACGGTGCCACGTGTACCATCGATGGTACATGCTTGCATATTTATTTAAAGAATTAATTTCCACCGCAAAAACGGATCGTAGCGACGTTGCTGTATTATTATATACAATTATTAATAATTACAGATAACATTTGCAGTCGAATTAAAAATATAAATTGTCTAATCCTATTAAAGAAAGTATTGGGAATGAATAAATGATAATTAAGAGGAAGGAATCATAGTGCAAAGGGGTTGATAAACAAATTAGCAGAAACAAGACCTTAGAAAGCGACGCATACCTTAGAAAGCGGCGTCAGCAAAGCTCTGTCATCGCGCGCGAGAGATCCGGTACAGTCACCGTCGCGTGTCGAGAAAACAGAAAAAAAAAATGACAAAGTTTTGGAAGACCACGCTCGCACCTGTGGAGCCAGAGAGGGACGATTACGCTGAAAAGCGAAACTCGCCGGCTATCCGTGGAATCGGTCGACGAGGGCTGGCATAATCCAGCCGGCAGACGCGCGGCGCTCCTGGGTCCGAGGATATCCTAGATTCTTCTAGAATCGGCCCGATTATCGGCGAACAGCTTCTGGATCGCGCGACATGGGAGAGGAGAGCGGCAGAGGGCATCGGGGGGGTTTAACTATCGACTTTAAATTGTTATTCCCCTTCTATTTCTCTCCTCGCCCTTCCTGTTTCAGCCCGCCTCTCCGGCGCACCGCGTCGACGCCATTCAGGAACAATAAATGATTATTGTCGAGACTATTACCGCCGTAGTGGCGAGCCGGGGGCCCCATTGGAACTGTTCGGCGGTCAGTTTCTCCCGGTGCATGTGGTCTTGTGTGTACAAGCGGCGCGCGTATACGTGCCACCATTATTTCTCGTATCTCGCGAGTCCATGCGCAACCCGCCCCCGCCCCCCCCCTCCCCCCCCCCGCTCCCGCACCGGAGCGGCGCTACCACCGCGGCCCTCTCCGCTCTCTCCTTCTCTCCCCCCCTCTCTCTCTCTCTCTCTCTCTCTCTCTCTCTCTCTCTCTCTCTCTTTCTCTTTCTCTTTCTCTTTCTCTTTCCGCCGCCCCACGCACCCCTAAAATACCGGCGATACGAGCAAATAAACTGCGCTCACTTAATTCGCCGCCCGGAATCTGTTGTAAGGAAGATAAAGCGATTTTCGGTGAGATTGTTATTGAGTGAATCGACCCGCGAGTAATTATCGACGGCCAGGTTTTCCGAATCGTTGGTGAAACCCGGCTCTCTCTCTCTCTCTCTCTCTCTCTCTCTCTCTCTCTCTGCGAGAGACCGTCGCCCCACCTGCGGCAAGGTGATAGCGACGTACCTGCGTCTGCGGAGGCTGATACCTTTCAACATAATTGTCGTTCGTTTTTTATTACCTCCCCATTGTTTCTATTGTAAGGGACGTGGCGGGTCGAGGACGGCGGTGAACTTATTTTCGGGACGATTTGTTAACCCTTCATACTTTGTTAACCCTTTATATTTGTCATCCGAATGTACACTAATTTTTGACGAATTTAGAAGATCCACTTTTTTGCAATGTATTGGAAAGAAATGAATTTGGCTGGGATTTTTCGAACGCGAATGACAATATAATAAATGTCAATTTTATAATGTCGTTTTGATTAATTAAATTGCTTTGATTGCGTGAGGATTTTAGTGGCTAATTATTGGACGTGTTGATCGATTTGCAGCTTGAATATACGTGCGCTTAACCCTTTGCACTCGAAGCCATTTTAGCTCTAAATCTGAAATAATTTTTCTAAAAATAGTATTTTATATATACCAAATTAATTCTCGTGATTCATACTAACATATTTAACAATTTTTCTAAAATTAAATATTGTGGCTATAAAAATTATTTTAAAGGGTGAAAGAACAATATTAGTGGTGCCTGAGAGTCACCATTCGAGTGCGAAGGGTTAATTTTGTTTGAATTTAAATAATTCCGTCGAGATAAGCTGTGTGACTTTGGTCTGTTAGGGCAACTGTGATGAAAATGGGTTACATATGGTGTACAAATAATTGCCACCCTGGTGTAGAATATTTTTACATTGTGTAAAAATTATTTGAAATAGTCCTGTACGAATTAATAAGGTCGCAGTATCTTCATGAAAAATTTTCATTTGAGTAAAAATTTGTTACAGCGTTCGAATAAAATATATACGCAGCAATTGAAAGCGTTTCAATCCTTTTAATATTATAAATTGCATCTTCTCAAATCGTTCGGTTTAACGTATCAAGAACATTTCTCTCTCAGAACTAGATTATGTCGTCGAAATAATTTGAACATCCTGAAATATCTTGACGCTGGCAGTGTGTCGATATTCGATCGCAATGAGTTTACATTAATTCATCGATTCCGCAATACCTGGTTCAATAAACTAATCATCGTTTCGATATCTATCTAGAAAATCGCGCAGGAGTCCGACCGACCAAAAAAGGTTTGAAAAATTGCGTCACCAAGTCACGAATCACAAATATTATTAAATTACAGATTCCACGAGGACGTAAAGAAGATAAGTGGGTGGGGGGGGGGGGGGGGGGGGGGAGGCAAGTTTTCGACAAAACAACCGGCATAAATCGTTATGACTAACAGCTGCTAAAAGGGTCCCGCGAGCAACGCCGCCAGAAAATGTACAAGTTCCATAAAAATCGGGACGGGATCCCATTTCCCCGAACGAATCTGAAAATTGCCGAGACTTTTTCTCCGGTTGAGTAACGATGCCGCGGCGGTGTTCGGAGACCTAGAAAAATCATAGCAATCTTCGAAGGACCGCGGGTGGTCCTGGGGGAAAAAGTTTTAAGTAAATCAAATACGTTAATGTATTCTAACAGCGGCGGCGGCGGCGGCGGCGAGCAAGTTCGGGAAAAGGGACACGGCGAAACGAATACTCAAGCGGCATTGTCAACTTTCGAGATCCTATTAATGTAAAATACCGGAATTCCCCGAATGATCCTCTAGATAGGCTTGTTCCGTATTCAGACCACCGTAAGTGTGTATGTGCGTGTGTGTGGGTGGCGGGGACTCAGCCGAAAGAATTTGAATAAAACGAACGACGGAGAGATCGCGCAAGCCTCTTCGAAAGTTCCGAAGGGCTAAGATCAGAACTACCATCAACCGGCATGACCCGGATTTTCCGGCAGTTCCGGGCGCAATCAGACCGGCGTTTTCAATTCTTTAAACCTCTTTTGGGCCGTCCCACGGGTATCGGGACATCCGACTTCCGCCTATCCTTTAGGGGGCTTTGCATAATCTACGGTCAATGCATGCGAGCCGGCGTAGTCGCGACGCGAGAGAAAGCACCGATTTGTAGAGAACTGCCGCGCAGTCTCGCTTGTTTCCTATTGGACAATTTATACTGAATGAAACTCCGTCGGCGAATTGACAAGTTCGGCGAATAAAAAATAATTTTCACACTGTTCAAGGGCAGACTTGGGCAACATTTAATTCAGATGACAGAAAGCATTTAATTCAGCCAGAAAGAGAAACGCTATGAAACAGATGAAAAGTTATGCGAATAGGATACTGTTCGATTAAGAATCTATGTTTGCATAGCAATTTATTACATGTACATTTATTATATCTATGTATATCTACCACTGTAGAATATGAATGATAATATTATATATAATAATGAATAAAAATGACAGAACGTGAATAGTTTTCATAATTCATCGGATTTCTTCGATATTCCTTTTTTTAAATGCTGCATCGGAAAGTTTATTCTTGGATAAGTCGATCATCGGCGCAGGATTCATATTTCTACAGACGAAGAGGAATAATCTGATAAATAGTCGCGATTGAACCGAATATATTCCCGTAAACGTAATCTTAACAAAATCTAGCACAAATAATTCATTCCTATAATTCTCTAAGTGATAAATTTCCATTCGAAACAAGTCTTGCAATGAAACAATTCTTCTAATTAAACAATACCTTCAACCTAGTATTTTCTAGTCGGATAAATTTGTGGTAAAAGCATTTAAAATATAAAAATATGTTCTATTCGCTGTCTCAAGATGGAAAAATATTTCAGGTCTGAATATTCTTCGCGTTGCAATTAAAATATGACGGAAAATGTTTCGCCGCGTCGAAATGCTCGAAAAATGAAGTTTCTCCGCGTTTCGTTCGAGAACGTACGCGCTACTAAAGTCCGAAGAAACACGGAAAAGTGGAGGGGGATTATTTTTATGAACTGTCGCGCATCGACGTTCCCTTATTAAGGTGAGAATAATATATCGGTAGCGCGCGATAGGAACAAGCGTTAAAATAGAGACGCGACGAGGATAGTTTGAACGGACGCGAATGAAACGAGAGTAACATAATAAAAGAGCCGCGCGCGCGGGGGAGAGATAAAACGACGAGCGTGGTAATACGGAAGAAAATGTTGCCGGTAAACTGCCACATTTTTTCGCTGCATACTTTTACGTTGTGTTTCCCCCCCCCCCCCCCCCCCCCCCCCCCTCCACCGCCTTCTTGTTTCTATTTTTGCTCGTCAGTGCCGGGCGGGCTCCCTCTATATTCTCTATGTACGATTCCTTTTTGTCGTCGAGCGTGGTCGTTTGTTGCCTTCGTTCATTCGGAGGAAATATTCCCGGGATCCACCGGGGAGCATTATCATCCCGGTCGAATGTTTTTTTGTTACGCTAATGGTACTTCGACCAATTCAAAATTTAACCCCACAAGCTATACGTAAGCTTATATGTGTATAGAATATAAATTACAGCGATTAGACGATATAATTATTATTAGACGATGTTATACTATTATAAGAGAATATCTAAAATATTAATTTGATTAGATGACTTTTCATTCTATTTTAATTCTCCGCCTTTTTGAGATTGGACGAAACAGAAATATGAATTTTTAAGTATATGCTTCGTCACATGAATAATGAGCGATGTTTAATTCATATATTCGTTTCGTCTAATCTCAAAAGAAGCTCACAAACAGAATTAAAATACAAGAAAAAGCCATCTAATCAAATTAATATTTTAGATATTCGCGTAATAGGATATTTTATATTTTCTTATTTTAACGAACCGTATTTGTTATCCCAATTTAAAGAACCGTACTATTTTGTAGAATACAGTAAGCTGTTTTAATCAATCTGGGATTTGTTGAAATAAAACCATATTTTCGTCTAAATAAACTTCAAAAGTTTATTTGAAGTTCTGATACAGCGGAACAGGAAAAACACCGCCGCATTCATCGTGTGCTTCTACATCAAAAAAATATTCTGCAAACGAAAGTAAGGTGAAAATATACTGTCCTAAATCTCAGTGAGGGCGGATGAAAATTATCTGAAAAATAACATGAATTTTGAAATTGTATGAATTCCGTTTGAAAAACGATGCTGTAACATTGTCGAGGAGGACCACAAAATATACGATACAGTATTATTTATGATACTTATACGGCGATATTTTATATTATATTATATTGTAAAATTATTATTATATATTTCTTCATTTATTAAAGTTAATACAAAAACGATACCGTGACGCTATTAAAAAGGACCACAAAATATACTATAGAGTATTATTTATGATACTTTATATTATAGTATATTATATTACGAAATTATTATTACATATTTCATCATTTATTAAAGTTGATACAAGAAAAAATTGTGTCATCTGTTTTAGTTAGTTGATTATAAAACAGTCAAATATTCCACATTTTTAAATTACATTTCTCTTTACAAATGAACAAATTTGCAAGCTGGCAACAATATTAGATTCACTGATCAACATTTCCACGTTTAAGGAAACCTGTGAATTATACTTATATTAAAATTACGTCAAGGTTATTTCAGGTTATGTCAGGTTACCTCGTTTTATTAATTTTCTCTTTCACGTTTCGTAAATCTTTCGGCGGTACGATTATTTTTCGTTGTTTAACCAGCGCCAACGTTGTTGGACTTTCGAAGTTGCATGAAAATCGTCGCGGAGGATTTCTGAGGTCGCAGAGCCCGTTGCATTCGAAAACTTGTCGGACAGCGTTGCCGCCGCGAACTCGTCGCATTCGCGGATGCAGTCGTTATTGTAACAGCATGGATTTTACGAGGCCGCGATCACAATAACACCGCGAAGACATTAACGAGTACCAACAATGCGGGGCGGAGAAAGGAGTCAGGCATCAGCTCGTTGCTGCTAAAGACAGAAAATCTTCCCCCCCCCCCCCCCCCCCGCCGCGAAACGCGTTCACCGCGCACGGTCCAGTTAGCCGACGCTCTAATTACCGCTTCTGGTTGTCACAGTAGAAAAGAAACCATTCCATAATAAGTGTCACTCCCAGATCCGAGAGGCATCTTCGTCGGGGCTTAAATAAACTACAGTAATTATCGAGCCGGCCGGGCTAATTGTCGGATGCTAGGCTCCGTTAGAGAATTTCTCACTCTGGATTGACGTACAATTGTTGCCAACAGCGGACCCTCTTTAGTCTTCGTCAGCCTCTATACTTTTGTCACGCCTGTCATTGGCGAGTCTGTCATTACAACCGAGAAAGAATTGAAATATAAAAATAAAATATATCTGTTTATTTTGCTTGCATTTCACAAAATAGGTTTACGTTATTTTATCCGAACATTATAAACAAGATATTCGATAGTAAAAACATAGAAATTCGATATTATAAACTTAACATAATTATTTAATTTATTGTAAATTTCGCAGAGAAAATCGCGAATATCGGCGTCAACGTGTGAATAAAATTATCAGGTACCGAGAATCCCACCTCTACATCCCATTTCTGCAAAACGAAGGAATCTGCGAAGAAGGTTTGAATAAAGGGGGCGTTAAGGCATGTCGATTTCCCGGCGCCGTCGACTTTGTTTCCTCAGTTTTCACGCTCATCCGAGAGGTTCGTTCCGATCTAATCGCGGCGCCCGCGCCGGGAAGACGATTGCAACATTTACCGGGCGATAGCGGTGTATCGCGGCGGAGAGGTATTTTGCAAAAGAGGGGTTCCGTTTCAGGTGCGCGTCTCGGAAGAAAAAGCTGCCGGAGATGGAAACGGCGGGAGCGAGAACCGTCGTCGCCGCGGCGCTCAAAGGGAACAGAGAGGCCCGCCAGCGCGAAGGTGAGAGGCTGAAGAGCCCATCTGGCTTCCAATCAGAGTGTTGCCACCAGCACATGTGTTCGCGGCACGTTGAAGGTGGCGGCTCAATCAACGAGGGTGCATCTCTCTTTGGCCCTCCTTCCTTATCCGCCTTGCCGGCAACTTTATATCACATAATCGAGCTTCGAAGCTGTGTTCGCCCGCCTCGCGTGCCTCTCCTCTCCTCGTCCCTGCTCTTCTCCCTTCTCCCTCTTTCGCCGTCTCCGCCTTCTTCGACCGTGGGGGTCCCTCATCTTTTCTCTAGCGAAGTCTCCCCTCCCTCTTCCCCCCCGGCCCCCTCGTCCTCCCCTTTGAATTCGGCTGGCATTCTTGTCCCTCTCCCAGGCACCCGGGCGAACTCCTCTCCCTCGCCCTTTGACCCATCTTCATCCGACATCATCGAACCCCTTCGAGATTCTTTTCAATTCCAACGAACAACATTAAGACCCGGCAAGATAGGTCTAACGGGGTTACCGACTCGGTGATTACAATGGCCCCCGCCGTTCCCCGCCGCCTGAACCCGCCCCCCGCTGAACTCTTGTGAACCCGAAGAACATCGGGAGCCCGGGCGTCAACCAACGAGCCCACGGATTGGGAAAAGTTATCTTTGACTGCCGCCGCGCCACGCCGCGCGCCGCGGAGTCTTATAACGAGGTCGGGGCCCAGTGTCTGCCGCCTCGACGTCTGCTAGGGAATTGTGGCGAAATGAAGTTGGTAATTTCGACGGATATCGGGGAATCTCCGAGCCGGGGCCACCGTGATTGGCAGCCTCTCGGCTCGTTATCGGGCCGTCTCATTTTTCAAATGGCCTTTCAGCGGCTTCCGCGGCCGTTGCGTAGTGGTGGTCCTCCGATACTGGGATTTATTAAAACTTCGCCTGGGTCGAATTGACAATCGAAATCTGGCCTGT
>NC_135776.1:19356674-19383519 GCF_028453695.1 Augochlora pura | reverse complement strand
ATAAAACACAGTACGGGCCAAATACAATTTCATACTGATCCATTAAAAATGTCCAGTTCAGAGGAGTGCCTGTACTCCGGCGGCAACGCTGGCGGACAGAACGCTGAGAACAGTGCTGACAACGCTTCCGACAATGATCGCGGCTTCCCTCGCCAGAGCAAGACCGACAGGAGCCAATGAGATCACGCTCTGTGCCACGCCGAGGTACGTCTTCAAAATGGTGTTTACCACAGCGACGATGGCGTTGGCTGGGTCCGCGCTCTTAATAGCGAGGTTCAGAGCCTTTTGGATGGCTTCCGGTACGGTCTTTGCTGCGACGCCGAGGGACTTGATCAAGAGCTTCCTGGCATGCTTGGTGGCTTCCGCCAATCCGGGCAACGGGGAGAGTTCTTCGAGTTTCTTCAGGTCCGCTATCTTCGGGATCTCTTTGGTAACCTTGCTGAAGTCGACCTTGGACAGAGCGTTCCTCAACTTGTCCACGTCGATGTCACCGGATACGGTGATCTCGATGTCCCTCTGGCTTCTGCGGTTCGACGATTTTTCCGAGCTGCTGGATTCGCTTGACGAGTCTTGCTTGGGCTTCTGCGAGTGGCCTGGCTTGTTCTCATGCGGAGGATTGTGGTGCGGCGGCTTGTGGTGCGGTGGCTTGTCGTGCGGTGGCCGATGAGACGGCGGCGGCGATTGACCTGGGCACGCCGTGCTCGGGTTAGGATGTTTCGAGGTTGGATGCGGCGTGGTTGGATGAGGAAGTGGAGATTGTGTTGGATGAGGATGTGGAGATTGTGTTGGATGAGGATGTGGAGGACGTGTTGGATGAGGATGTGGAGGACGTGTTGGATGAGGATGTGGAGGACGTGTTGGTCTATGGGGTGGAGCATGCGAGCTGGAACCGTGTGGAGGATGTGTCGGCCTATGTGGTGGAGAAGGGCCATGTGTTGGATGAGGATGTGGAGGACGTGTTGGTCTATGGGGTGGAGCATGCGAGCTGGAACCGTGTGGAGGATGTGTCGGCCTATGTGGTGGAGAAGGGCCATGTGTTGGCTTATGGGGTGGAGCATGCGAGCTGGAGCCGTGAGGAGGACGTGTCGGCTTATGGGTTGGAGCATGCGAGCTGGAGCCGTGTGGGGGACGTGTCGGCTTATGGGTTGGGGCATGCGAGCTGGAACCATGTGGAGGATGCGTCGGCTTATGGGACGAAGGAGCATGTGAGCTGGAGCCATGTGGGGGACGTGTTGGCTTATGGGTTGGAGCATGCGAGCTGGAGCCATGTGGGGGACGTGTTGGCTTATGGGTTGGAGCATGCGAGCTGGAGCCGTGTGGAGGACGTGTTGGCTTATGGGACGAAGGAGCATGCGAGCTGGAACCGTGTGGAGGAAGTGTCGGCTTATGGGACGAGGGAGCATGCGAGCTACTGGGTTTGTTAGTAGAAGGCGTAGGTTTGCTAGAGGAAGGAGGAGGTGTACTAGGACTGCTGGAAGGTGACGCAGGGGAGCTAGGTTTGCTAGAAGAAGGAACAGGTGAGCTAGAGCTGGGGCCATTCGTAGGCCTGCTGGGTGAGCTAGGTGTGCTAGACGTAGGTCCCTGACTACTAGAGGGGGCTGCGGAGGTCGAAGTGGGTCCATCTGAAGGTCTGCTAGGCCCACTAGATGTAGAGGGAGCGGCGGATGTCGAACCTGGACAGCCAAGTTCGGATGGAATAGAACACGAAGCAGAAGAAGCTGAAGTATCAGAATCCACTATCGCAGGATCGATTTCAGTATTACAAAAGCTGTGCGATCTCAGGATCAGAAACCGTTTGAGGCTGTGTTAGGAGGATACTAAAGAAGCTTGGAGAAATTGAAAGACTATCGGGATTAGTAGCTGTGTCGCGTTAGAGAAAGGTTGTGCTTGTTAACTTGACCGAGAGTGCGCACTGTCAATCTTTTAAGCACCTCGTTTTCGGATTGCTTCGACTCACCTGGACGATGTCCTCCGTTCGGCAGGATCTTCTTCAGAAATTGCACGATGCTACGGATCAAGACTTTCACGATTTTAGCCTTCAATTCGACCGGTTTCAACAAGTTGGAAAGGATATCGGGGACTATCACTTGGACGTCTTTGATGATGCTCTGCACCAAATCGCCAGACAATTTCACGACGTCCACGTCGACGGGCAAGTTGTTGTTGCCAATGACGTTGACTAGCCAGTCCTTTGCGTCCTTGGTGAGCGTGTCGGTCAGCGTCGTGACGATATTGAACGGAATCAGGGCACCTGCCCCGAGACCTTCAATTCCATTCACGACGTCATCGACGAGCCGTTGCGCCAAACTATTCGCGAGATCGACGGTGGACGGGTCTTCCTCGGACGACGAGGACGAGCTCGAAGAGTCGTCACCGCCTAATTTTGGTATCGGGATACCGAGTATCTGTGTGAGGCAAGAAAATCAGTCGGCGATCTTTTTATTTTATTTGCTGTCTCTATAATAACTTATTTTTCAATTTATTCTAGATATAAACGCGCAATAACGCGCAGCAGATCATAATCGGAAACATTATTCGTAGATCTTCATCGATTGCAAAATGTGGAGGACAAACTCGGAGGACAAACTTTCGTTAAAAATGTTAATACGTCGAAGACTGTTAAGCAGAACGAAGTATGTCTGTATTTTTAGGAAAACCTCTACATCCCAGGTACCGAACTTTTATGAGGGTTCAGGTAAACCTTCAAGTACGCTAGGCACAGAACTGCGTACTGTCGCCTAGCTCACGAGTTCTTCTGTATAGTCCGTAGCATTCACATCGTGCGCCTGTCCTTCCACCGTACCATTATATTAACTTCTAAATATATAATTATTTACTCTGGTTTTATACTACACGAGAGTGTTTTATTCCACACAACCCCTCAACAAAGACAATGTGTAAATGTTCGATTATTTCAAGCTTCCCGCTCTTTTAGCTTTCGCTTACATATTTTAGTTGTAGATCCGTAATGTTTAGTCTATTTATTTGCAATCTAGGAAAGTATCAATTCTGTGGTACAAGTTGCAGAGTTTGTAGAAGAAATTACAATAAATCGGATCTTTCTGTGCGGTTAGTTTCTTTGTGTCGTACGCGAATGACAAATTGAAATAAATGTTCGTATGAAAGTAAGAAATTCCGAAGAAAAGAAAGTGGAAGGTAACAGTCAGACAGGTAAACTTACCGATTGCCGGGAGGCGCGTACAGGGAGCTGAAGGGCGCACGTAGCGCCGACAAGGGCGAGAATACACAGCACGGTCACACGCATCTTGATTGGCGAGCTCGTCTCTGCTCTACCAAAACCAACGAATTCGCGGTGGTATTTATACGGTGATAATGAATGCGCTGATCCATTTGCTAAAGCGACAATAGGACAAATTATGCGGGAACAGCTGTCTTCGGCAATTACAAGGAAACAATGTCACGGGCGTAACAAATGATTTCGACGGGCTCCGACTTCCGTAATCTATTCTCATGTTCGGGAACGGTTCGATTATCAATACACGCGGCCCGGCTGTCACGCGGTTTTACGGCGGCAGTCTTTTGCCGTAACACGTAACGCGACGCGTTACACACGTGCCGCGAATAACGAATGCATCGCGACGCACGCTGTCATCAATTTTCGTCAGAGTCAACAACTTGACGCGAACGTCTCAATCTCATATTGCGCGGAAACCGCGAACGAACTTTTTATTTCGGGCCCGTGCTTTTCGATTTTTCTCAGTCTTGGATTTAGGACAATGCTCGAGGAGCGTTACAGCAGAGATCCATCAGGAAATTGTAAGTATTCGTTGAATCGGTGATCGTAAATATTCGTGGCACTCGATCTTAAATCAACGAACGAACAAAGTCTTTTTTAATTTTTTCTTTTTAACAAGGTTTGCAACGCTCCGAGTTTAGCTGAATTACAAATAATTGCTCTACAATGAATTTTAGATAAAAATTAGAGCACGATAGATGATAATCTCCTCAATTGTTATTGGCTAGAGATTTTGTTACATCTAATCTTCTCAGGCACGATTCCTTCAAGTATTCGATATGGGTGGTCCCATGGTATCGGGTGGATTCCGATGGTGTCCACTTTAATTTAATTTCTATACCATTCCCGAATAAAGTTATCCAGCAAAAATTCGCCTTTAGACGAATAGGTCTACAATTTATCTGCTGTAAAAAAATTGAAGGAACTTGGAATCGATTTCCAAGCTGAAAAATGAATCATTCAACTGTATAGCAATCGCTTGGTCGACGGGAGAAAAATAATGTAAATCTGTCGAAAAGTCATCGACGGTGCACGGAGTTATTGGCGGCAATTAAAACGTCCGTACTCTTTGTTCCCGCTGCAAAGAAGACCGGCGGCGCTCGGGCCGCGGCTCTCGCGGCAATCTAATAGATTCCACGGAGAGAAAAGGGAGGCGGCCGCGACACGAATTGGATAGATTCCAAAGGCGAAGTCTCGGGAGGGGGGCATCGGTACCCGCGGTCCCCCGTCTCGTTCCATTCATTTTCGAGTCCCAGCTCTCTTTCAACGGACCGGGAGATCTGAGGAATAGTTGTGAGTTTCGGGGCCGATCGTTTGTTCCGCTCGAGATTGCGCGAGACAACAGGGGCCCGCCTCCCCCCCACCCCTACCCGCGGGGGTTGACGGGGGTTGGCCCCGCGGAAACGAATCTTTGAACCAAGCGAAACGCAGCGGAAAGATTGTGTCCCGGAATTCTTGCCGCGCGAAACGGCCACGCACTTGCGCTCGTCTCTATCCAGTGCGCGAGGAGACGAGGCGAGGGGTAGGCGGGGGGGAACTTTGTTCAAATCGCGGGGGGGGAGATCCGGCGAAAGTTGATCCGTTGCGTAACCATCGCGGAATACCCGGCATCGTTTACGAATCGGTGGATCGGCTGACAGGAAAACTTTTCGAAGCCCCCGGATGCCACGTGCTCACTTCCTCGTGGAAATTCCGGGATCCTCCGAAGATTCCGCCATCTGCATCGCTCTTGCTCCGCTTGAGAATTCCTGTACAACTTCCGGCAGGAATTTCAATTGGGAGCGGTGGCGGCGGTGGTGGCGAGTGGCGAGCGGGTGGCCGTGTTCGCGATATCGCCGGGCCGATTGAACGGCTGAAAAATCTGGCGCCTTTCGGTGATCAGATTTCGATCAGCCAGGAGACACTGTGCCTCGAACCGGGCTTGTTAACGCGTTCCGTGCCACGTGTACCACCGGTGGTACAGGTTAAGCTTGATCTTCGGGACCACCGATGGTACACGCAGTCATATCTATTAGGTCGTTCCGAAAGTCATTTCGTTTTTTTTTTGGTGGAAATGAAACACAATAGATTACTAAACAAAATCTATTGTAAAGAATCAAACAAAATTTTTAGCAAACAAGACTTACTACATCAGTTGTCCAATTATATAATGATTATGCAGCTTAAGCGTGAAGTTGGCTGTGAAAAAATTAAGTCTTTTCTTGGGAAAAACGAAATTACTTTCCGAACAACCCAATATTTAATGTGCTGAAAACAGATATTTTATGACAAATGTGATTCCGTAAAATATATTTCAACCGAAAGAAGTTTAAAATCGAAGAATTAATTTCCACCAAAAGAATGGATCTACGATAAGTCTGCTTCACAGTCAGATTAACAATACTTGGTAAATAAAAATAATATATCGATTTTTAAAGCGTTAATTGACCAGAATGAAAAGTCGACTAAATACAGCTCGGCACAGAACGTGTTAGGGAACTAAATAATTGCTTTAATATAATATAATATAATATAATAATAATTTATCTTTCTTGTTATGTTACCAGGGTAACGAAGTCTTGCGTATCCCCTTAACAAATGGTTAGCAAAAAAAAAATGAATATCAACTTTTCAAGAGCGTAAAAATGCGCCGCACGCAATGTGTTAACAAAGAATAATAATAACAATAATAATGATAAATTTGCTTCCTGCAAAAACAATTTCGAAGCATTGACAACGCGTAAAATTTTCTTCAGGCGAATATTTATCGATACCCAGGAAGATCGTTTTTACTGCGAACACGTGAAATTCTCAGCGCGGCGGAAGAGGCGAGAAACGGATAAGATAGGCAGAGGTGGTTTTTTCGTGGATTCGTCGAAGCTGTCGATCCTCCCTTGATTCGCATATGGCTGGCGGGACGGCCCGCCCCCGTCGACGCTTCCATACCAGTGATTGATGCTCGGCGTCGTTTCGCAGACGCGACTACATAAATCAAAAGGCATCCTTATACGCGCGAACCCTTTTCTTGTCCCCTTCTTCCCCGTTCCTTTTTTCCCGTCTGCTCTCGTCTGCCCCCCCCCCCCCCCCCCCCCATTCGAAGGCGCCCCGATGATCAAATCCGTCGATGACGGACGAGAACGTATTAAATACCGAACGGGCATCGATTGTCGTCGGGGACTCCGGGACCGTTGGGCACGACGGAACGCCCCGCGCGGAGACGCCCCCCCCCTTGAAAAAGGTGGGCGTCGAACGAACACGTGCATCATCCCCGAGGCCTCGCGACGATTGAGATATATTTTCTCCGAGCTTCTTCTTTCCACCAACTCCCCCTGTGCAGTTCGTTTTCCTTTTTCCACGGCACACGCGCGCGCGCCCCATCCCCCCCGACCCTGATTATGCGTTGCGTCCCACGGCGCTTGTTCCCGCGCGCATTATTCGGCGCCGGGAAGACGGTGCCGCTGACAGATCGGCCGAGGGAATTGTGGTTTTTAAGAGGAACACGTGCGCGAGCGTTACCTTTTCATGTGCTCGCCACAGACGCCGAAATTAACTGTAGAACCCACTCGCGAGGCATCGAAAGGCTGCATTGTTTACGGCTCCGCGTTGCACTCGCCTGTACTTTCGTACAATGGTCCTCGATCATTAAATCCTTCCTGGAGGCAGTCGAAGAAATTCGTAAATTAAACAATATCTAAAACAAAAAGGTCAATTTGACTTAGTTAACACTTTACCAACCGGTAGCCTATAAATCTGCTTTTAATCCTTTGCACTCGAGTGGTGATTCACTAAAATTGTTCTGTCACCCTTGAAAATAATTTTTATAGCAACAAAGTTAATGTTAGAAAAATTGTTGAAAATGAAACTGCTGGTATGAATCGCGAGAGTAAAATTGGTATACATGAAATGTGCTTTCGTAGCTTGAAATGGAAATACTGTACACTAGAAAAATTATTTCAGATTTACAGTAAAAATGGCTTCGAGTGCAAAGGGTTAATACCTCGAACGATAACGTAACCAATAAATGTAATATCTATTACTGAGATAACCTACCGTAAGCTTCAATATTATTGTATAATTTTTTAAATGTCCTTTCGCGATTAATACAATTATTAGAATCGAAAATAAAATTATAAATTATTAATTTCTTTAACTTCGTTTAGGTCAACTAAAACCTTGGAAAATATGCTCTCACTCGAATTTGGTACATTATTATACAGCATATATCGTAGCGAAATCTTCGAGTCCGCTTGCTCCGAATAAATATATAATTTCGAGGTTGAACGTAATAACGCGAGCGAGAAAAAAAAAGACACGCGAAATCCATTCATTGCTGAACAAGGAGCGGAAGTGCTATTGTTCCAGGCTTGTGTTCGCCGGCTCCAGCTGTATCGATACATCATTCCTGACACGGAACACCATCTAGAATAGAGAAAGGGGAGAGAGAGCTGTAAGAGTTTGCGAGAGACGGATGAATCTACACTTTTGTGCGTTAGCATCCCCCTTTTGCATGGAGGAGCTGCGGAGAAGCGATTCAAACAGCTGCGTCACTTATTGTACTACATCCATTAAAATAGCCCGCGAGAGTCGTGCCTTCCTTTCAGAATTAATTTCTTTTCACTGTCGATACTTTATAGAGCTCTCCTCAACGATATTGTTGTTGAAAATGTTTCGAACTGGTCTACAGATTTCACGCGTTTGTTATAGAAGCGAATAGGTGTTGCTGCATATCTTGTATTTAAGTTAATTTTCCGAGTTCAAGGTCATTCTATTTTGTTGTAACATGGTATTAAATTCTAACAATTATGTTAATTAAATTAAAATGTCTATATTAGATAGCTGTCTCAATTTATCACAAAACCCTCCTCTAATTCTAATAATTAGTTTATTCTAATAATTCGTTATTATAGTGCAAGGGGTTAACCAGTTGATACGTTCACCATAATGTAAATATTATAATATAATAATTCTCGTCCTTCCATTTTCAAACAGTGATAAAAACGAAACTAAACAACCAATCGATGCAATTTTTTCACTAAAATGAAGATGAAAGTTCAGACAGCGAGAAAACAATAATAATTTAATTACTTCGATAGCTAAATATAATAATTTAATTACTTACTACTAAAACAAAAGAATGCGCTGAGACCATCTATTAACATAACCTATAATCACTTAATTGCCAACGCAATAGCCGCATGCAAAACCATTCTATACATCATTGGTTTTTGTGAAACACGAAAAATTCTGCGGTGTCCTATCACTTTGTCCGCGCAGTGTACCATATATCGGATATGCTTCTGACACCGCGATTCAACGAACGTCAATTTAATGGCCAGATCGCCGTGACGACGCGACGCCAGCCAATTTCCACGGGCCCCCGGATCGGAGAAGAAGGGGGCGATAGAGAGCCATCTTTACGGTTTTGTGCGAAAACTTGTCGAACGGATGCTCGCCTTTCGAACCGGTCCTCTCTATTGTCATGTAACTCGAGAGTCTTCGGAACAACTGGGCCCACAGTAGCGCCGATACGTTCTAACGAGTTCTTATGCCGCCCTATTGTTGCCACCGTCCGAATTCATCCTTCACCCTTCGTCCCATCCTATCGTTCTCTGTCCTGTGTCGCCCTGTCTCTCTCTATCTCTCTCTCTCTCTCTCTATCTCTCTCTCTCGACTCTCTCGACTAAGTCGAACGTTGTGCCCGGCAAACACGGGACGTCGCGCGTCCTCGGTCGCCGTCTACCCGTTTCGCGATTTGCCTCGTATTAGCATAGTTCTATGAATCGTAAAATAGTCTGAGCATTCTGCATTATACAACGCGTTCCCGAACCGATGGTCCGAACGAGTCGTGGTAAATCAGATCTTCCAAAGACTAGAATTATAGCAGAATTATCGTAGCAGAATTATCGTTAACCAGCAAATTTTTCGGTTAATCATAATCGAACTAATCATTGCATGATTAATAATTAATGCGTTAATCGTGGCCAACGCTTTCGTTACTGAAATTATCACAAGTAAATTGTTGGATTTTCCTACAGTGCTTGCAAGTACTGTTTAAGCCAACAATATGTGACATTTCTGTATTCTTATTATTATTAATAATATTCAGATAGAATTAATTAATCTTCCAAAAAAAAAAAGGAATAAATATTCTCGGTTCGGTAATTTTTAAACAGTTGACAGATCGTCAACTTGTCATTTGAAATCGATCGATCGCTTTTCGTAACCAGGAAAATATCAGAATCAAATCGCGAACAATAACTTGTCTAGCAACGTCGTTCGTTCGCCGCCTAATTCTCTGATAGACGGCTAAGAAGACAAGCCCCGGGCACCCGGTTGGATAAACCCGAGTATTATCAAACCTGTCGGCAATCTCGACACTTTGCATCTGTGCCCAATATCCCCGACCTTGGGAGTTGGCTTTGCCCGTTGTGTAGTTTTACGTCTGCGTCGCGGCGACGACGACGACGACGACGACGGCGACGACAGTTCGCCCACACGAGAGGCGCACGATGACAAACGTTGCCATCTAAACAAAGGGTCTCGGGCTCTACGTGCGGCAGACACGCAATTTCCGCGACACGTAAACCGTCCGCGAAATGAATTTTTGCCAATCACGCACGTGCGTCAGCGATGCGATAATCCTGCTAACCAGCTGGAACGTCGGCCGAAAAAAATAAGCGAGAGCGCTACTTTGCGAAGACGGATGGCATCTTATCGTCGGTCCTTTTACTTTCCGAACGATATAATTTGTCCCGGATGTCTCCAATCTTAGATTAGCAAACATCACTGTCGTTCTGCAAATAAGAAACCAAGCTAACTATTTTCTACTTTATGATCATTCCTAATATGAAATATTCCATGAGACACTGGGTCTATTGTCTTGACAAAATGATTTTTATGATAATTCACACTGACAAATATTCTGCAATTTTGAATCTCACGTTCTTTCACATGATTATCTCAATGTTGAAATGATTCGTTGAACAAACTAGATAGCTCCACTTTTGCTTTTCTAGGTTCTTTTTCAACTTAACCCTTTGCACTCGAAGTCATTTGATCAGCAAATCTAAAATAATTTCTCTTGCTTCTAATATTTCCATTTTATATAACAAAGTGTATTTCATGCATACGTAATTGATCCTTGTGATTCGTGCAAACAGTTCGACCTATAACAATATTTCAAATCCAAACTCTATTAGCACAAGGATTATTTTAGAACGTGATAGAAAATTTTGAGTGACGCCTCAGAGCCACCGCTCGAGCGCAAAGGGTTAATACGGAGCCGGGAAATTGGCGGAAATTTAGTTCTGTTCCTCGGAAGAATCGCTTTCGATCGCCTCGTCCGCGCCACGCAGGGACCCTCCTCCTCGATACCCTTCGGCCAGGGCCCGCTCTTTCCCCCCCCCCCCCCCCCCCCCCTTCAGCTGCCCGTTTCTATCCGGTGTAAATATAACAGTCGCTCTTTTGTCGAGCACAATGTCAAGCCTTACGATCGTCCAATATTTTTCGTCAACAAGCTGCACGCGTTCATCTCGTTATAAAGTCTGTTTGATCGGCAAACAGTTGCAGCAGCGATGCAGGCGGTATGCACCCGTGCGCGCGCGCGGGCAGAAGCCCCTCGTGCCGCGGACCCTCTTCGAGCACTTGATTGCGGACACGGACCTGCTGAAACGAATCATCATTCGGTCGCTAAACTCCGCTCGACCGTTATCGACGCCGGGGTTCAATTAATCCGTCGCCTCGTCCGGCGACGTTCCTTCCAATTTTTATTCACGCGAGTTCGCGTATTCGCGACGATCGTGCTGTGTTAACCCTTTGCAGACGAAACCATTTTAACTAGAAATCCAAGATATTTCTATAGGCTTGTAGTGTTGCCATTTTATACAACTTGGAGCATTTTATATATTATAGAATTCCATTTTGTGACTTGTCCAATAATTAACGGCTCTTAACAATTTTCTAAAAATATAAATGAATGTGATACAAATTATTATAGGCGCATTAGAGTCGCCACTCGACCGCAAAGGGTTAATCTCCATGGAGATCTTCGTTCTCGATAATTGTTTTATTAATAGCAGAATAGGGGGACCCTTCCTTACGGAGACTAAATAAATAATTGATTTGTAAATACAGATTAATCGTACTGTTAGAATTTGTTAATAGAAACGTTTTCTTGTACTTCGAAAGCATACTGTAGCCATAACTGTAATAATATAGTAAATGCGATAGTATATGTATAACCGTAATAATGTAGCAAATGTCATACTATACTTATAATGGCAGCAATTGTCTAAAATACATTTAGATCTGCCCTTTAAAGATAGGGAATATATTTCTTTACAAATTAGAAAATTTTTCATTGTAAAAATTATAGATGATGTTCTTTGTTTCTCTGAGAATCTCGTGGGAATTTTTCATAATTTTATTATATAATTTTTCATTTAATATATAACACGATGGCTGCCGAAGCACAAAAGAATTAAAAATGTGAACAGAATTCAACCGACTCGATTATGTTACTATAACAATAACATGTGCTTTGTAATAATGAAAATTAATTCTTGTAAAACTGCCAACCTGGAGACAATGTATGAACAATATCTTCGAACAGTAATATCAATTAACATTAAGAAAAGCGAACGTGTACAATGAAATTGATTTTGCTGGCCCATCGGAGTGGTTTCTAAGACAATTTTATCTGACAACTAGACGGCGCATCTTCTTCTAAGATGGAAATAGCGAAAGGACGAGGGCAGGAAAGAACGATGAACCCTGGTAGTTCGAAATGCAGATTAATCGGCGACGGAGCGGATTCATTTAGCAGAGCCGCCCTCCTTCTCTAACCGAGACCAAACAGTGGCCCCGTAATGAGATACCTTCAGCCACAATACACCCTTCATCCGAGCGGAAGAGAAACAAGAGAATAGCATTATCGGGGAAACGTACAGGCAATCTCGACCAATCAATCGCTACCGAACGTTGTATCACTATCACCGTCAAAAGCGGCAACAAGCGTAACCATGATCGCGTCGATTACGGCCCTAGTGAATATAGGCTAGTGCCCAAAGTCCAATTAGGCGGAGGAGCGTACCGATCCGTAATCCAAGAGCTTTGGAATCATCGATCGGGATTCTTCGGAATCAACCGCCAGAAAAGTCTCCTCCCGAATCTCCTGTTCTATTTAGCCTGAACATTGGATAACCAAGCGTCGCGATCGCCAATTCTGTAAAATCGAGTTCAGGAAATTTCTAATCCAGTGACTGCGTTTCAACATGTTTTTATAAGGTTTCTCTTGGTATTTTAGTGATCGAGAAGTTACAGTTACATTTAAATATAATTATTTCGAATAACAGTATGTGGTAAGGTGATTAAATATTTTACTATAGCAGGTGGAACACCGTAGCATGCCGCAGCCGCAAAGAAAACCATTTCGGCGGACCATTGATTACAGTTCCATAGATTGGAGCCCCCGTGCGTCGGCGGGCAACGTATCGTGTACAGTCCTTGTGAAGTTCCACAAAGCTCGGCCGCGTGAACGCTTCATGGCCGAGCCCGTAGGATTTAGACGTGTGATCCTTGATGAAGAGGTCATTGAACCTGGAGCTCGAATCACCACACGAGGATCGGCCCGCTCGAGTCGGCGGTGCTCCGTTAGATAGCTTACGAGGCAGTTACCAGGCCGTTACCATGTCGATGGTGCCACTTGTCTCGAGAGGGCTGCAACCTGCTTCAAACCTCGCCCGCTTCGCAAGGAAATGGGATAGCGTCTGTACATCCTGGTTCATCAGTCGCTCGAGTGACTTTGACATGACACTGGCATTTGCTAATAACCAATTTTCCTCTACCCTTTGTCCCCCTCCCCCTCCCCCCCCCCCCCCTTCCACGCGCTTTAACCCGTGATCACCGTAACAGCGATTTTTGCCAAACTTCGACGTCTATCCTTCAACCGTGGCGGAAAAGTTGACGACGCGCCTAACTCGTGATGCACAAGGAACAAAGCGAACTCTTTTCGTTCACACTTTTCAATGCTTTTCGTTCAACCCCTTGCTGGAATTTAACGAGTCAAAATTGTTGTGGAGATTAATAACAGTAAGCTGATACGTTCATTTAAGAAGGAATCGACTTTTATTCTCTCGTCGCCAATATTTAAACATTCGACGTGCGTACGCAATGATTATAGAATTCCTTTTCCTTCGAAGAAATTAGTGCGATCGAAAATATTCTAATCGCAATAATTGCAAAGGAAATGGTACGGCAATAATTATTATAATAATAATATTAACTGCGAATAATTATAAATCTATTACAATTGTAAAAGTCTTCTCAACTCGTATACCTTCTCACGGATACGAAAACTATTTATTTCGCCTAAATATCTGCAGGTCTAGTCACCAAATTCATAAAAGCGTTTCGAAGCGCGTCAAGAGCCGAAAGGAATGAATTCCAAGTTCTCTTAATTGATGTACACCGTCCGACGGAGTTTGCGCGAACGGCACGAAGAAGTAGCTCGCAGAAGGGGGTCGAACTAAACGGTCTGCCATTATAAATCATCCGAGATTAGAAAGGTGTGCGCGGTCGGTCGGTCGGTCGGTCGAATCGAGCGGCGTTCGCGCGTATGTTTTTATTGAGATGCAAGAAAGTAATCGGTGGTTTATGGTGGGAAGAAGGCGGTCCAATAGGCGTGTAAGTGGAGACGACTGCTGCACTTTGTAGATAAAACAGACCGGGTGTCTAGCTAGCGGGAGCTAGATGCAGCGGTCCGGCGAACCTATAGGTCCGAGAGACTGGAGAGCTCCTTAAATCACATGTAATCGTTTCCGACCACTCGCCGTCCGAACCCCTGGGATCAGACACCGCCAGTTTAGACCAACGTGTAAGTAACCCTGTCTCACCTTTTTCGCCGTTTTTTTTCCCCTTCCTATCCCCTCCGCAGAGGGAGAAAGAGAGAGAGAGTCAATGGTAACAGCTTGCGTTCACTCTTCGCAAGATAAATGCTCGTTCAGTTTACCTTCGAGCTAATGAATTTGTGACCGTATTAGCCCTGAAATTGAGTTCCTGCCCCAAGGTGGAAACGATCATTAAAACAGTAGCATATCGGTCTCCGAGGAACCAGAAATCTTCCGGAGTATCGACCGAAGAACAAGCCTCCAATCGGTATAAACAAAATAAAAATTAACGTAAGAAATTAACGTGTCGCGTTAACATTGTTGCTATAAATATTATTTCAAAGGGTGACAGAACCCCTCAAAAGGTTAACCCTTCGCGCTCGAAGCGATTTCAACCGCAAATCTAATATCATTTCTCAAACTTCTATTATTTCCACATTTCAGACAACAAAATTCCTTTCTCTTCCAAGAAATTAGCGCGAACGAAACAATTCTAGTAATCGCAAAGAAAATGGTGGGGGTTAAAGAAGATCGCTTTGAACTGCGTCCTGTATCGGAAGCATCCAAGATCCGGCGTCTCGGTTGCGTCAAGTAAAACGCGCGCGGGAAGGGGAGGAAGACCGCGAAGCGCGACGAGCAAGAAGGGAATCATTGAAAATGGAATGCCGGAGCCTCGCGGTTTGCGGGCTGAGAGAGACATTTCGGTCGGCGGGCAAAGTAAGCAAAAAGTACCATCAAATTTTTACTTCGTTAAATCTGAATACTTCTTCTTCTTCTTCTTCTTCTTCTTCTGCTGCGTGTACGCGGTGGCTCCCCGAGACCGTTCCGTTTCTGTTTGGTCAAGCACCGTCCTGTTTTACTTTTCCCCCCTCCCCCCCTCTGGCGGAGCCGCCGCCCGAGGTAACTCGCCGAGCATGAGCATAAGTAATGAAGAAACCTTGAAGACTTTTCCTCTGCTCTCGGAAGGCTGCTACCTTCGCGAATGGAAAAGACAGGAGTTTGGCAGAGTGGGCCTGGAAAAAGGAACGGAGGGCCAGAGCAAAAAGAGAGAGAGAGAGAGAGAGAGAGAGGGGGGGATTGAGGTGGGCGTAGAAGGGGGAAAAGGGAAGATCAAGGTAATATTAATAAGTAGAAGGAAAAGTTGGTTTGATCAGCTAAGCCGGACTCGTCCGGCACTAGACCACATCAGAGAAAGACTCGAAGCGCCGAAGCTATTAGCATAATTACAATACTTCCAGTCTGGCCGGGCCAACTTTCTGCTTATTTTAAGCCGGCGCTCTGATATCTCTACCGTGATAGGATTGCGACCGGATCCATTACGCTGATGTAACGTTCAAGGGCCGAATCATCGGAACGGATCGCGTTCCGTGTTCGGCTGTCATCGATTCCACGGATTCGCGAACCCTCGAACACCCCGATCACTGTTGTCCCGTCGAATCGAATCGGAGAAAGAGAGAGAGAGAGAGAGAGAGAGAGAATCTACGATTTTCCCACGTTCATCGACTTCTACCGCAGCCGGTCGAATCTTAATGACCAGAATATCGTGCGCGATAACCGCGCATGATAAAGTGTCGGACGTCGCGGAGGTGCAAAGCTGAATCAGCCGTAGTCGCCGAACCGAGACACCCTTCGCAACTTCTGCCCCGTTTATGTTCTCGCCGTAGATAAATCTAATTCGCGACGCTCTGTGTGTGTGTGCGCGCGCGCGCGCTCGTTATTTACCGTTTCTACTCAATAAGGGAGAGCTATCCTGAAATAGATCGTTTCCGCCTCGATTCGCTTGTCAAAATCTGTACAGTAAGGCCTTCGGACCGTCCGATACCATAAACCACCGTTTAAATCATTTATATTTGTTTCGCGTTGATCAGGATATATTTCATCTTTATTCAGCACGATGGCATCGAGGAAATAGAATTTTCGCAGGCGAAGTCTATCGCATTGTTTTTTTTCGTAAAATTATTCCGAAATCCATTGTTTCCATGTTTCTTCGATAATCAGATTTAACCCTTTTGCACTCGAAGCCATTTTCACTGTAAATGTGAAATAATATTCCTGGCTCATAGTATTTCTATTCTACGCAATAAAGTGCACTTTTATTAATACAAAATTGACGTTTGCGACTCGTTGAAACGGTTTCACTAGTCAACCATTTTTTCAATCTAAACCTTATTGTTATAAAAATTATTTTGAAATGTAATAGAATAATTTTAGTGGTGTCTCGAAGGGTTAATCCGTTAAGAATAATATATTATATTTTGGCTGTCCTTTCGCCAAGATAAAGAACGCTTTTGTGCATTAACAAATCAATTTATAACGTCTATTGTAACAAAGAATACAGAATGCATATAAATACAGAAATAAGTATTATAAATAAATATTATAGAATTTAGTACCTCGTCACATTGGACGTGCATCGATTGTTATAAAAAAAAAGTATAGTCTTGAGAATGGAGAAACGTTTTAGAAAGCGTGAATTTCGGTATCCTCGGTAATGGAAGGTTAACGACGCCGCTGTAAAATGAACGATAGTCCGGGGGGCCTGACAATATTATTAATGGATTATAATAGAAAGCGTAACACCGCGAGGAAGATTAATCGTTCGATCGATCCTATCAAATTGCCGATGAGACGCGCGATATTCGACGCGGTGGGATTCCCAATTCCCGGCTGCAAATAAGGTTACAAATAAAGGTTTCGTCTTTCCATTCTCGCCCGCAACGGGGTATGAAAGCCTCGGCCTCTCGCGCGTGGAAACTCGAGGAAATGGCGGAACTCGTCGCGCTCTCTTTTCTGTCGGCGAAAAATCGTCCCCCCCTCCTCCCCTCCTCGATATTACTATACCGATTTTGCCTGGCGGAGGCTGAACTTACATTCGTCTCGCCCATTGTCACGGCAAAATAGAATTAATCTTCCCTCGATATCTACGAAATCGATTGAAAAATATCTAAACAAAATGGCAGACCCTCGGTTCTTCTTTCTTTCTTTTTATTTTTTTCTTATTTTATATTTGTTTTTATTTTTTTCTTATTTTATATTTGTTTTTATTTTTTTCTTATTTTATATATTTCACCGCGTAATGAATATCTTGTGTTCGAGATAAAGCGAAGATATCTCTGTGATTTGTTAATGCACCCCCTTTTTTGTGTATATTAGAAAAGAGGGTAGGGAATGGTAATTTTTCAGTGACGGAAATAATTCCGTCTAATTATAGAATATATTATATAGTATACAATATTATTATAATAATATTCTAATAATAATATTATAATAATAATAATAATAATATATATATATATATATATGTATGTATATGGATATATAATATTATTATAATAATATTCGATTTATATGAATTTGTAGACATCGAGAAAAAGTTGCAAATAGCTAATAAACTTTAACGTTTAGTCATGTACTAGATGTCCCCTGAGAGGGAAGGGTGCAAAGGGTTAAAGTGTTTCAGTTTGTCTATTACTTTAATGTACCCACTTTTGTCAGAAATTCATGGAGATCACAGTCTAAGCGTCACATTGGAATCATTAGAAAACTCCCATAAAGGTCAGCTAAAATATTGTTTCACGTATAGAAGGATTATTCATTTAAATAAGGTCACGAAAATATACCATTGAAGAACATCCCATCGCCGCCTGACATGTCCGGATTCTTTAAGTGTGACAATATGAAAAAATACGTGGAAAATTCGACATGATAAATTTGTCAGACTAGGATGGGACGTTCGGGATGCATTTCCTGGGATTTCGAACGACTATTGTTTCGAGCGCAACGGGTTAGAAGGTTTCGTTTAATGTCGGGGAGTAAAAACGCGTGGCTCGCGAATCGTTCTCGATCATCTCGATGGAGGGAGCCCAATGTGGCGGAAGAAGCGCGATTTTTCTCGCGGCAAGCAGTCGACAGTCGACAAAGAGGATGAAGAATAAGAGGAAGAAGAAACAGTGTGTACCTGTTGCCCTGGGGGGTCGAACCCCCGCGGGGCTCGAGAGGTACCGTACCGGGGTTCCCTTACGGATCCTGACAAAATGTCTTTACCCTCTCCGATCACCGTGAAGAAAAAGCGTCGGATGGGACACGGTGGCGCGTAAGTAAACCTCATAAGTAATCTCGCCGGCGGCGGGCGGCGCGTCCTCGATTTGAATTACTCTTCTGTTATTTCTTGCCCGTCGCCGGGCGTTATCAGAAATCCGCTCGCTCGTCGGATTAGCATGTCTGAGGTAGCGACCATCAATTTCAATATCCACTCGATAAATATTCCTTTGGAAGCCGACTTCTTTTCCGCCGCGCCGTTCACCACCCCGCGGCGGCCCGTCCCGCGCGCGCTCCCGGCTTCGCCCTCTTGGCCTCCTCCCTCATCCCCTATCGGCCAGCTCCCGCTCTCCTGTCTGGAGGATCCGTAAGATTCGATGGAGCAACGAGACATACGGACCGATAGACGGGTCGCAGACTGGCTTTAGATAATATCCTATCCTCCTCCATCCTCCCCCATCCCCTCCCCAATCTCTATACGGTGAGACCCTGCAACGATATTTTCCTACGAAAAGTTCCAACGACAGTGTTCGAGCGTGCCGTGAGCTCTCCCTCTCTCCCTCCCTCTCTCTCTCTCTTGGTCGCTGATCCGGAACCGTTGGGATTCCGTGGATTTTATCCGAGGACCGTCGGCTGCGTCCTCGCATTTCATCTAATTATACGATATTTTCTCTTCCTTGGGAAACTGGGACAGCCCTTCGAGAATGTGTTTGGCGGATCAACGAAATACCAGCGGGCGGACGTAGAGACGAATTATTCGCGGAATATGCTCGGCGAAATTTCCAGTTGCTTATATTCGCTTGGACGCGTAGTTAGTTGCGGACGAAAGAATTTTTAACCCTTTGCTTTACAGTGTCGTGTCATAAATCGATATGAAATCGGTATTACCAATAACTGTCGTCGTCCGATGAGTATTTTTCTTCGCAAGAAATTAATATTGGCACAATGATTTTCATCCTCCAATCAATTAAGCATTTCCATTTGATGTTTAAATATATTTCAAGATTTTATACACGCTGGTCCATTATTTTGTTATCACTGAAATTATTAAGAGAACAAATTAACGGCTATGAAATCGATGCGTTTTGCGTTTGACAATTTTTATCCGCCGTAAAAATCGTCGTAATTATTTTTGTATGAAAATCATCGTCGTTCGAGTAGCTTTGAAAATATTTGAATGCACCAATTGTGACCACAATGTTCGCTTAATAATATTAACCGAGTACTGAAAGCACGTTGACTTCTGTATAATTCGTTCGACATAGGTATATCGAAGAATGAAGCGATCGACGACGTTATCGGGAAATTTCACGGATTTTCGGCGCGTAAAAAGTTTCCGTCGTTTGTTTTATTGGCCGAATCGATCTCCGCAGGGGGCCACGTGTTACGGCACTTTAATCCTTTCGGCGTAAATACGCGCGCGATTCCGAAGAGAAATGTAACGGCAACAAAAACTGTCCGCTGCACCCCCCCCCCCCCCCCCACCCCCGCCGCCGACGCCGCCGCGGCGCGTCTGACCCCCGTAGGGCGAAACGGAGGGCCGAGCTTTGATACGCCGCGATACTATGATACAGTGGGGCGCAGAGATTTTCACCGGGTACCGGGAACACGTGCCAGGTGTAGTGGAAGCGCGGCGCGTTGGTTGCGCGATCGGTGTCATTTGCCTAGGAAATTACGGTCTTCTGTCACACTGACTAATCTACTCCGTTACACGCGACAACGTAACTCTGTCACTGGCACCGCAGGGCCCCGCTCTCTCTCTCTCTCTCTCTCTCTCTCTCTCTCACTCTCTCTCTCTGCTTTTCGCTTCCATCTGCTCCGCGACCAACTTCGTTTAACTCATTTCCCTCTTTCCAGCCTTCGCGACCAACCCTCCACCCCTTTTTGCCGAACGATCGTTCGCTGGAACGTTGAATTTGTAACGCGGACCAGGTGACATTTCAATAGCCCGCGAAACGTTGTTTAGAAACTCTTCGCAGCCGACGAGATGAAATTTACAAGAAGATGGACTCGGTTGTTTTCTTGTAAAAGCTATTTCTTCTTCGGAAATGCAGAATTCCTGCAGGAGTTGCACAAAGACAGATCCAACGAAGAAAGAATGTGTTTTGCAGCCAAACATCAGACAGTTGTGAACCCTCTTAGTACCGAACAACGATATATCGTTGTTGGCTATTATTGACAAGATAGTTTTCTTAATATTTTAATTAAACAACAATTTCATTTCTTATTTCTTCTCCCTTTTTGAACTTGTCATTTTTCAGGCTTTTCAAAATTCTTGCAATTTCTTTCCGAAACTTGATGAAACATCGTCAAACGTGTTTTAAACATTTCGCTCAGATACAGACTCTTTTGGTCGGTACTAAGAGGGTGAAAAATGGACGCGAACATGCGAACGACCGAAGTAGCCAGAACATTGGATATCGCCTTAACCGTTTGCACTAGTGCGGCGTCTCTGAGGCGCCACGTCTAATTATTTACAAACCACGGTTTTCCTAGCATCGCGCGGTAATGACAAAACGGCGCTGCGCAGCACGCCCCCTCCCCGAACAACAATCCGGGCATCGACGGCGCCGCGGACGTGATTCGCGTACGCGTAGCAGAGCGCGAGTCGGTTACCTCGTTAAAAGTACACAACGGCCGTTTATTCGCGAGCAGATTGTGCATCGTCGTTGTAAATACCTCCGGGCGATTTTATCAGGGCGCGGGGAGCGTGGCTGCGCGCGTTAGAGTCGCGCGGCGGCGGGGGCGGAAGGAGAGGAAGGCAGGCAGGCGGGGACAGACCCCGAGCGGAGGCGAACGCCGTTCTCCTCTCCTCTCCTCTACAAAAGGGTAATATTTCCGTGACGCTATTACACTTAGCGGAATAGGGGTGCGTCGAGGCTCGGGTAACTACCCAGTTAACGCAGTGGCGGTTCGCGGCGGCGGCTTCGTCGTCGTCTGCGACGTCCCTACAAAAGGTTATAAAAATTCAATTAACTCCGCAGTTTTAATTAATTCCGTATTTATATGACGCGATAAACAGAAACTACCCCCGCGCGGCAGTTTCATTTAATCTCCGGGCATTGTGCGATGGCCACACTATCTCTCTCTCTCTCTCTCTCTCTCTCTCTCTCGCTCTCTCTTGCGAGCGAGCGCGATCCCGCGGAAACCCGATTTTTCTCTGTTGTCTCTTTGTTGCGTCGCACCTCCCCCCGCTCTTCACGTGCTCCCTCTTTTTTTTTCGCTCTCTGCCGCCGCCGCCGCCGCTCTCCCAATTTCGACGAGGCGTCGGAATCGTCGCCGTTCGATTTGCTCCTTTTCTCCGTATGGGGGATTTTTGAAAAATCACACGCGGCGGGGGAAGGAGCGCGGGTGGGAGGGGGAGGGTGCGCGAGGCAGACCGCCAACCCCCAGAAGTATGCAAATCTGATGCAAATGTAATTAAAAGTAGTGATGGCTGCGGATTTGGTACTATCGTCGATGGATCTGACAGGGGACGACCAACGCCGCCTGTAAAGCGTCGAGGCTACCACCCCCGCCACGGAATTTCCTGTCAGCGATCTTTCGCGGGCTCTTCTCGCCGCGAAAAAATGCTATCGGTTCCCGCATTGTTCAATTTAATTCTTTTTGATTCGCTGAACAGTCTTATTTTGTTCTTTACGACGTCGCGACCGTGACTGTCTTTCGACTTGCAATAATTTTCGAAGAATAATAACTGAACATGTTTAACATTCACGACATTTGACGCAAAGACAATTTAATTAACTCCTGTTAAAATTTATTATATACCAGCTATTATTGTACCCCCGTGCTGTATTTTCAGTGGCTTACAATTTCCGTGGCTCTAATAGTTTGCTAACAGAAACGTAATATTTGTGTTTGTCCTGTGTCCATATTTACTTCAACATCAGCCTCGGAAATAAATAATTTTTACTAAAATCCGAATAAAGGATTATTTATTCAGTGAAAAAATTTTAATACAACATTTGCGTCGACCGGAAGGTCCATACGAAAATTTATCACGAAGATATGTTCGTAATGTAAACAATTATTAAGGACCGAGTTCGTTTTACATCTTCAGTGATTTTAATCGAACGCGACTTGAATTTATAAGAAACGAATAACATTTGTATTTATTCAGATCTCTTAAAATCTTTACCGAAATTATACAATTTAACCCTTTGCACTCGAGGCTATTTTATCTGTGAATTTGAAATCATTTTTCTAATGTACAGTATTTCCATTTTAAGCGACCAAGTGTATTTTATACCAAGTTAACTCTTGTGATTCGTACCAACAGTTTTGTGTTCAACAATTTTTTTAAAATTAAACCTCGTTGCTACGAACATTATTTTAGGTGACGGAATAATTTAAGCGGTGCTTCGAGAGCAAAGGGTTAATAAAACCAAAAATAGAGGTCCAAAAATTTATTTATTTATTTTGTTGCTAATTCTAACTCTCTTTTAACTCTATCAGTTTCGCGATATTGCTTCTCATTTTCCAGTTCGAATGATTTTTAAGGGTATCGTGAATAACTCGAGGGGTATCGAGAAGCAGCTATCGATACAGCATTTATCGTTTCTGAGCAGCGCGTCGCAGCCTTTCCAGTCAGAAGAACACCGACGGCCCCTGTATCCAAGCCACGGCATTTAAATTCAGACACCGCAGAAAATTCTGAACGAGCCAATCGGGCTCGGCCGTCGGCTCAGACCCGTGTGCGACGTGTGTGTGCGCGCGCGGGCTTTGCGGTTGGCTGCCGGATTGGCTGGTTAATTTCACACTCCCATGATTATATAGACGACGGAGGACGGAAGGCATTTATATTCGCGCGCGCAAAGAGCCGAGGGTGGCCTGATTGGCTCCGATATTTAGACAATAAAAAACTTCCGACTTCCACGGTTACGTTCACCCTCTCCCTGCCACCCCCTCACCCCTTTATCTCCCGTTTTGTGCCATCCTGCTTTCTGCTTTTTACCTTTTGCGTTTTGCTTTTCCGCTTCCGCTGTCTGTTTCCTTTTTTCGCTATAGGGTGCTTCGATCGATTCGATTGTTCAAGGGTTGCTTCGTTTGTTAAGCACAGATCGAGAGCCATAGAAGGGTCTGATAAGGGCTCGAATCCTTATCTTGGCTTCACCTTTATTGTAGTACAATATTATTATTTATTACTACAAATTAGGATCGAATAGAAATTAGACTATAGTGTACAATAGTTGCGCGGTTTATCAACTTGTTAATCTACCACTGTGATAACTTATAATAACAACTTTCGACTTCGTACGACTTATTACAATTTATTACACCACCACGACTCTCTACTTTACGTAACTTAATCTGCAACCCTTTTGCGACGACTTTTTTACAAGAATCTTTCGTTTAAATTTTTATAGTTACCTGTCTACAATTTTCACTTTCCCTTGTCGCTTTCTCTTTTTCACAACTATTGGGTTGACAATTAAGTGATTGCGGATTTCAAAGAAGGAAAATTCAAAATTTTTAAAAATATAACTTTATTCAGTTGTCAACTGTCCGGTCTTGTCGATGACCTTTTTCCATCGTTCTGGCAGTGTCAAAATTCCACTGATCTTTGCTATCAAGAAACTGAATTAAATGTGATCTGACATCATCAACGGTTGAATTTAAAAATTTAAAGAAAGGCCAAGAAATATACAAAAAACGCCGCCCAAAAGATTCCTTCTCTCGAAGGCTGTCCCTTCGACCGCCGCAACCGAGAATTCAATTAACACACCGCCGCCGCGAGAAACGCTTGATAAACGAAGCCCGCGCGCCAAAGAGACGGCGCGTCCGAACCCCGAATTTGCCCCGGAGAGACACCGTCACGGATGGTCGAGGCCGTCGTAATGACTTTAAAAATTCGCGGGCCATCCTAACAAACTACGACGTAAGTGCAATTCGCTCCAGGTGACCGATCGTGTCCGGAATCCGAAGGCGCCGGCCAAGGTTCCCGGAGGCCTCCGCGACCGGCTCGCCGGCCCGGGTCAGGTTAGGGTTCAATGACATCCGCCGGAGCGGATGGTTCTCGGTCGGAAACGCTCGCCTCTTTTGATCCCACTCTACCATGACTAATCTAGGTTTCCGTAACGCTCCGGCAAAAGGCGGCGTCCCTCCCCGGTAACTGTCGCAGCTTCTTTCGGCTGCTGATCACGTCTTGACCGCACCTCGGCTCCCCGAATCTGCCCCCGCGAGTCCGGGGCGCGCGGGTGCAGCCAGCGGAGCGCAGGGTGCAGGGCGTCGGGGGTGGGAGTAGCGAACGTCCAGGGGTCCCGCGGGCGGAGGCCGGTCTCCGCTGGCCAGCGTACCGTAAAGCGGCCTGATTGTCCGTATTGTCCAGCCGCGTTACGTTATGGAGATTCCTAATGCTAACCGGGTCGTTCTTAACCCCGGAACACGGAGAATTCGGCCTCCTCCGCCCGTCGGAACAAAACCGGCCTGCGTTCCATCTGCGTTCGCGGAGCACGAATCCGCAGTTCCGTCACGTAAGGAAAAATACCGCCGCGCGCGACCGGGACCGTAATTTCTTTAAAATCGACGACTCTTTCATAAGAAAAATGTGGCTGATCTATCGGTGCTTCTGCATCGCTTGGGACGCGTCGAGATTACGGCGAACGATCGCTTCATCGACGCAGAAGATCCAGCGGACTGTGAACCGTTCGGCGATTCTTGATTTTTAAACGCGACGTTGAAGCAACTTTGCAACGGTGCTAAGCAAAAATTAGCAAAACTTAATTTAGACGGATCGTTTAATTTGTTACCTGGAAGGAACGTATCGCCTCGGATTTCTTCTCCGAACGCTGCATGTTGATTTCAACCCTTTGCACTCGGAGCCATTTTAACTGTAAATCTGAAATAATTTTTGATAATTTTTTAAATCTTTTCTTGATAATTTTTTAAATCTTTACTTGATAATTTTTTCAATCTAAACCTTATTGTTAGAAAAATTATTTTGCAACGTAATAGAATAATTTTAGCGGTGCCTGAATGTCGCCGCTCGAGTGCAAAGGGTTAAATTTAGTCTTTCATTTCGAAGGGTGGTTCAACGCGACGCAGAATTTTGCGAAGCGACAATTTCGATTTCCTAGAACTGTGTATACGCTGTTCAACTCTCGCACATTTGATTACTTAAGATTAGCATTCGGCAATGAACGTAAGGTGTAATCGTTGCTCGCGATAGCTCGCTAAAATCTTTCACAGAGAATTCAAGCGACAGCGGCCGAAAGGTGCTATTGATTACTGTAATGCTGAAAGAAACTCGAAAGCAAGGAATTCGGTTCGCTTTGATTCGAGCCGTGTTACGGTCGCTACCAACAAATCGCACGGTCGATAAAGACACACTAAGCGCGGCGTAATGAATGGATCGAGCCTATCCGCGTGCTGTGGGCGGCTTGAGAGCGCATAAAAATGGTAACGCGTCCATAAACAAGGCAGTTGTCGCGAGTGGAATGTCCGAGGATTTATGAAACGGTCGGACAGGTACGTTCCACTTTGTAGTCGGGTAGACGGGCGTTGTCAACATTTTTCCGTCGAGCCGGAGAATGATAAATTACACATTCAGCGCGAAGAACAACGTCGCTCGGTCGACATCCTTTTATCGAGCACGATGCCACGTTTAACCCTTTTAGTGCCGGACGGCCGATATATCGGCTCGCGCACCACTGGCGAAAAGTGTCTTATACCTTTCTTATTTATATAATTTCCAATGAATATAGACAAATTGCCGTCATTGTTCCATTCGCAATTTCGTCCTTAATGCACTTGCTTTTTCAATTATGTAAATATTCCTTTTCGTTTGGTTTTTATGAGCAGATATTTTACGTTGCCTTATGAACAAACGGCAATTTTGCGATGCGATTATTAAAAAAAAATTATAGCCGAAGATTCTATTCAATTAACAGAATTTCTGTAATTCGTATATACGGTATAACAATCAACAAAAAATTCGATATATTTTACTGTATTATAATTGAACTCGAAAAAAAAGAGTAGATCAAAATATCCTGAATTTCTCCATCATGATTCATCGAATAGTATACTTCGATACAATAAAAGCTACTACGCGTACAAATTTTCGGAGTTAATAATAACTTTGGATTTATTTAACAAAATATGCTGCTGTAACCGATCGATAGCTTTGCACGTATTTGCTTATACATATAAACGTGAGTTTCAATTATTCTATAAATAGAGTAGGACAAATTACTTTTGCATCGTAGACGGAAAATGAATTAACTTAGAGGTTATGATTTTGTTCGGGATGCACGTGTAGGCGGCGCACGTTGCGGCTGTGGCAGAGCCCCGTGGATGAACGACGACGGGGCACGCAATAAAGGGGCAGTGTCGCGAAGATAATTGGAAGCTACGGCTGTCCTAGACGGACGTAAAGACGAGGAAGAGATTCTAATGCAACTCCCGACGTGTCTGTTGGCCCGCACGTTCCCCGCTGGCCGTCGTTATTGCCTCGGCGATTTACGGGGGTGGCGTGGCCGCCCTGTTAGATACCGAAGGCGCCAAGGGATGGTTAATCTGCTATCTTCAACGTGTCGATCGAACGTTCTCCGTTCCAATACCGGTGCACCTTCCGTCAAGGTGATCTCTCTCCGCTGAAAGTCGGAAGACGCGCGTTCAGAGATGCAAAACACAGAATCGCGCCGGCAAAGTTATGGAACGCACGTCGAATCTCATTGGACATTTT
>NC_135776.1:19334523-19356174 GCF_028453695.1 Augochlora pura | reverse complement strand
CGATTCAAATATTTGCAGTCGAATAATAGAAAAGCAAGCGAATGGTTTCCTCGCGGAAATCACGTCTTCAGCTTTGTCTGTCTTTCCGAACGTTTCCGGAGTCGAAACGTCTCCATTTCAAATATCTATCGAGGACAAGCTCCGAGATGAAACAGCTACATTACCTTGTCGTTGACGTGAATGGCTCCGCGTAGGAAAGATCAGTATTCGTTTTGTTGTTAATAGACAATAATTCGCTGGGTGGTTTTACTCGGTTGCCTTGCCAACGAGTCAGGAGCGTTGCGAGGATTTCGGGTATTCGAATAAAGTTTATCCGAGTCGAGTAGTAAAGTATTATCCAAAAAAATTATCCAAATAACGATCATTCATTTTCCGTAACAAATTCCACAGATATTTTTACTTAAATTATCAGAACACAGACTGTAATATTATTCGAATAATAATGCGTATAGTTGTTTTTATCTCTTATCCGTTATTAGAATAAAATTTTACCAAACTCCGATCTCAAATGTCATTGAAAAAATCATCCACGCTTTTAACTTGCCGACAACGAAACAATTTTGTCAGGGAAATTTCAAATTCATTCAAATTAAATTCAAATTTAATTTCTATAAATTGTTAAAAATGAAAGTTTTGGTATAAACCACAAGATTTAATTCGGTATATATATATATAAAATACACTTCGTTACTTAGAATGGAAATACTGTACATTAGAGAAAAGATTTCAAATTCACAGATAAAATGGCTTCGAGTGCAAAGGGTTAAAATATTCAAAATATTGAATTTTATTACATTAAACCAATATTGCCTGATGTGAACAATAGTTTTCAGCTCTTTTTACACTATATAACATAAATATTACGCAATATATAATTAATCAAATTTAATAATAAACGGGGGCGTAATTTAATCTTGACGCCTATTGGCGTCTACAGTAGTCAAATGGAATAAAATGGAATAAAATCCTGAGCTCTGTGTATCCATGGAATAAACGACGATGAATGAATGATCTCTGTTCCTCGAAAGAGCAAAAACTGCTAAAACTTCGCTGTCCCGCCGCGAACACGCCGCTTTTCGACGAGCACGGTCGCGTATCAGATATTTCGGGCACGCGGTAAAAAGCGATTGAAAACAGAGAGCCAGAGAGAGAGAGAGAGAGATAGAGATACGGTGGTGGAGGGAGGGCATGTAGGACAGGGTAATGCTCGTTACAATTATCCGAAAGAAAAATGGTGACGGAACCGCGAGTAACGAGGCCACATTGATGGCGCGCGGCAGCGATTTGCAGCGCAGCGCGATTCCGCGTGTAATGAAATCCGACCTCCGCCAACCCAACCCCCCCACCATTCCCTCCCTTTCGTGCTACCCTTTCGCGTGCGCGCCACCGACTGTGTACGCGCGCCGCGAAACGCGGTATTCACCTCGTGACGTAGAGGTTTTTAGAGGATTTTTCAAAGAGTGGCGCGACCATTATGCGGCTCTTGCTGCACCCCCCTCCCGCCCCGCGCGCAGGGGTGCGGCGCAGTGGTACACGCGTCGCGATACACCGTCGCGCGTATACGCCGGGGGCCAGCGCATCGATTCAAAATGCGGAAATATTTATCAGCACGGTGGCTGAATGCGGGATCGCGACCCAGGCCAGACAGCGGAGCACCAGAGACGACCAGATGGATATAGATAGGGAACACGGGGGACGGAGGAAGGGGGCTTCGAGTGGTAGCACCGGCTGCGGATGGGTCAGAGGAGGGGGGCGGGGGAGGGCGGATGGGTGTCACCGGGGTGTGAAAGGGGGCAACGAGCGCCGGGGAACCAGCGTCTCCGTTCATCGTCATCGGAGCCGCGCGCTCGTGCCGGCTATATTTATTTTATCGCGTGAATGGATCGTTTGCCGGCGAATAGAAATCGAACACTTGTAGAAAATAAAAAGAAGCCCGCTCCGACACGGTGTATTCACCGTCCGCGCGCCGGGGAAGGAGGGGGGTTAGGTTTTTTCGCGCGAGGCGTGCCCTCGCCATTGGATTCCTCGCGACTCCGCGTGAATGGGATCGATCAGATTCTATGCGACCCGGATCAACCGGCGCGGGATGAATAAATTCGTCGGGATTGAATGTAGCCGATCCACCTGGATCCTTAAATATTTCTCATTGATAATGTTCGTTAGCAGACTCTGTAACGCTCGGCGAAGGTAATGTTAACCCCTTACTTTGACGAGTCCGACTCGTGATTATGACTTCTAACAATAATCTGTTAACCCTTTGCACTCGAGTGGTGACTGTAAAACACCATAAAATTGTTCTATCACGTTGCAAAATAATCTCTATACTAACTTTGCATTTTAGAGATTGTTAAGGTTATGTTATATTAATACGAATGACAAGAATCAATTGCATAATATTATGAATTATTTCATAATAAATGATTCATACATTATATTATATATATTATATATTTATAATTCAACTAAAACATATTCGCCGAAATAATAATTATATCGCGTGAAACAAATGAAATAAAACCGCCATATATGAAAAGATTATAAGGAGAGAAAGATTTACTTGATCTGTCGGGTAATTAATACCGTTACCGGTATATTTTGTACGGGTCGTAAACCCCCGGGCGCGCTTGTCCACTGTACAGCGCCGCCGGACAGCCATAGGAATGAATTTGCCCCGCATAAACCGTTAGCATTGTCGGCAGTTTATCATCGGTCTCCGGAGCTCAGAAGTCGTTGCTTAAAACTGCATTATATGGGGTACGTCACGGCGGTCGTAAAGCGTTCCATGTCGTCCCGCGGAAACATAGAATATTAAGCGGCCGGCGTAAACACGTGCTACAGTTAGGTCGGCTAATAAAATACCGATGCCGGGGAAAACGGCCGGAAAATGAACCCCGGTCCTCGAGTGTCTTTCGCTGGACTCGCGCAATTCCCCCCACGGTCTAATTAGCGAAATTTTCGTTTCGCTCTCTGAAACGAATCCAAATATATTTTATAATAGCGCGCGATCGGTCAAATCGGTTTGTTGAGTAACCTGCTATTTAGATTTATAATTTATGTTATATTAGGTTTATATACTATGATATATACGATTATATGATTATATTTATATACTATGTTATATATATTTATGTATATTAGATTTATAGTATGCACAGTTTTCTTGTACCTCGTGACAATTTTGCATTCTCGATGTATAATAATAATCGTATAATTGTTTCTATAATTCTTTGAAATTGAATTCGAATATTAATGTAATATAAAATATATAATACAATATACTATAAAATATAATATATAATATAATATAAAATATAAGTAAAATATAAAGTATATAACAATATAAAATATAATATAAAATATATAATATGATGTCAAATATAATATAACGCAATTTCATTAATAAACCTAATCAATTGTAAACTTCAAATAAAACCTCAATCCAAAGAATCTCACGGACTTAAATCTACCTCGACCATTTAATCCAAATTTTATCCAACAATTTAAAATCATCGAATTTGACTGTTAAAATTAAATCACAATTAGATTCATTTTTTATTCTATAATTCTTTCGAATAACATCAATTAATTTTCATCTGCTTGCTCGCATCATCAGACTTTTCATTTTAGAAGAACGTAGTTATTTCTCGATCTTTACCCCTTTCTATTTCTCTCATTACCATAAAAGCTCGAGTACGTCGCAAGCAGTCGCGATAAATATTCTACGATATTTCGTTATCGTTTTCACGCAGTCAATCTAAATGATCGAACGTTCAACAGGTGTATTTTTATTTTCTCAACCGAATGGGGGGGGAGAACAAACGGTCAACTTCCAGCGCTTCTGGTTTTCCATCGAGCATATATACTCGGAACGAAATTTCGTTCGTAAAACAGAAATACGCGTTATTCTCGTCAGACGCGACACGCGTTAACGCGAATTATCGTGTATTTATTTCGATAATAAAGTATTTCCAATTTTGTAACTTGAGCCGGGTGGCAACTGAAAATTGCGAAACGAAGAGGAAACAATGACCGCGAAACGAGAAGATGAATTTCGGGGGAGCGGAGAAAAAAAGAAACCTGCGATCCGTGGAAACGAGCGCGTTACTCGCGACGGCTGCGTTTCGTCGCGGTGTTGCGCCGTTGATTTATAGGGAAGGGGTTACGCCGCCGCGTGCCCACTAACACGTATAATGAGACATAGAGATAACGTCAATTCGGGCAAATATATTGGCTCGGTAGTCTCGCGATAAATCTTGTTCCGCAAATTTTATTTTCGTACTTGCGCGCGCGCGCGGCTTGATCCGCGGACAAAATATTCGCGTGTGCGCGCGCTCAAAACCCGCGCGGCTACATTAATTCACCGATTCGAGGTAATATATTTCCGGGTCGCGCCGCGGCCGAAACAGCTTTATGCGGCAAATTTAATTAATAATCCGGAATAAGATATATGGGTCGCGCTCGCGTTACGCAGAAATGTTCTTAGCTGGCAGATTTCGGGTTCGGCCACAATTCTCCCGGTAGTTGGACCGATACGGAAAACTTGCCGCCACCGCCGTCGCCGGTGTTCTAATCGGTTATCTATCGTGGCCGCAAACTTGCCGCCCAACTTCGACGGACCCTTTAACCCCTTTACGCTATAATAACCAGTCGGACGCGCGACGAACGTTTCTTGCACAATTTGATAAATACGGGTGCCAATCATTTCTATCGAATCGAAACAAATTTTGAATTCCTTGTCGTCGAAATCTGTCCGATAACTCGTGATAAAGATTTCAAGCAATGATCTACTAAATGTGAATATTGTTAATTTATTTCAAATCGAAACCGAATTTAATTCTTCTGTTATCAAAGTACAATAAAGAAAAAAGGTAAGGATAATGCTAGAATTTAATATTGTTCAGTCCTGTTAATCAAAGTATTAAGAACGAATAAATTCTAATTAACACAGCGTGAAAGGAATCATAGCGCGAGGGGTTATGTTAGGTTATGTCGGGTTACGTCATTTTATGTCATTTTTCACCTGCAACAAATAGGATAACGAAATTTATGTTTCTTAAAAGTTTCTTTTTCATGTTTCTACACGGTCGTGCGATGAATTTTTCAATGCTAAAACGTCTGCACGGCTTGAGTAATACACATGACAATAGATATCTGTGCGAGAAAAATAATAGATCGGTCATTCAGCGAAATCGAATCCGTGAAATCGTTGGATCGACGGCGCGTCGCTCCACGCGGACGAATTGAAAACAGCTACATAGAGCAATTAAGTGAAAGTCCAGACTAACTGATCAAGAGGATGGGGTTAGGGGCGCGGAAGCGTAGGGACGCGGGGAGTGGGGGGGGGGGGCGCAGGGGCGCAGGGGTGGCGACCCTTTGAATTCAGAGAATTTGATAAAATGATCAAAAGGACAGGTCACCTGTAATTTGTTCTAGCAGAGTCATCACACGTCCTGACAACGTTCTCGTCACACACGGGGGGAGGGAGGGGGGTCGGCGCAACCATTCCTCTCTGCCAACCGGCTGACTTCCAAATCACATTTAAAAGAAGAAAAAAAAAAGGAGAAGGATTTTTATTTCTCGTTCGTTTCACTGTTACCTCCGATCGTTTGGCAGCTATAATCGAATCATTTTGATTGCATTATATATCACCTCGGGGACTGTCTCTCTCTCTCTCTCTCTCTTTTCACCGTGTCCAAACGTTTTTATAACATTAGACAAATTGCGAGCCGGTGTTCCTCTGCTCCGTCCAAAGCGTTCGCGTTTATCGAAACGTCGACGCTAAATTTCTGATGCCTCTCCGATGTTTTCGAATCGCGCGCCGTTTCTCGCTTTCCATTCGATACCTCGACGCGCCGATGTCCTGCGATCAGCGTTCGCTGCATTACAATTCGAATCTTCGTGGAATCGGGATTCGTCGAGATGCTGAAAAATTGTTAACGCTTCAACGACCGGGGATTTGGCCTCGATGGTACATTTTCGTTTTTATTTTGATTTTATTGAGTGTATTAATCGCGAAAGATATTTGATATTTAAAAAATTGTGTAGTAGTAATCAAGCTTACGGTAGTATAATCTAGTGTTGACACATTAAAGGCGGGAGTCGTAGTAATGCGATTTGTCTCGACTGTAGCTTAAAGGCGGGAGTCGTATTAGTACGGTTTGCAACCACATTGCGCGATCCATGCGCCACTTTACATTTGTATTTAGTATGTTTTGTGGTTTGAAGCGTTACCTAGAATACTTTCGTCAAGATCCCCCGCCTTTAACCCCTTGCACTATAACAACGAGTCAGACTCGTGGTGAAGATTTGATGCAAGCTCTACTAAATACGATTATTATTAATTTCTTCCACGTCTAAGTAAAAATAAATTCTTGTGTTATCAAAGTATAGGAACAAAAATAGGAAGGTAACTAAAAACAACATAGGAAGAAAAATATTGTCTGATCCTATTATAAAAATGATTAAATCGCACAAGTGCTAATCGTCGCAGCTTGAAAGGAACAATAGTGCAAGGGGTTAATGTGTCAAGGTACACGACTCCGTGAGAAGTATGCGGCGCACGTTATTGTACCGAAGGGACTATTTCATCGAACGAACCACAAGCTCTAATAATCGCGGTTCATGGTCGAACAGCAGGCAAAAGTCTACCGTGAACGAAAGACGCGCCCCGTTTCCGAGCACGTTCGTAAATCAAGATCCGATAAGCATTCTCGTCGCCGTACAGGCTCTCGACGCAGCCCTCGAGCCATCTCGCTCGTCAAACTTCTCGGCGAAGGCCGAGCCAGCCTCCCTTGGCCGTTCTTTCCCTCGATTCGTTCGACAAACATGTCCGGGCTTGTACAGGACTTAAGCGCCGACGTATGCAGATATATATCATGCGATCTGGACTTTGGACGAAGGCCTGTGTAGCTTGGGCCACGCATAAGTCACGGATAGAAATCGTGAAGGACGGGCGCGCGCACACGGCGGCGTTTGGCGGCATGCGTGAGACTAAAGGCTAGGCGGATTTCGTTCACGGTCCCCCCTCCACCGATTCTTTCGTCTTCGACGGGGCCACGACGGTACCGACGGCAAACGGGCACACAAAGGGTGGCTATTACAATTAGTGGACATTATGGCAGCAGGCAGCGGACCAACGCGAATGGAGCGGACCGGGAACCAGCTCGGAGATCGGGGCACGGTCTATCATTGCGAAAACGGGGTATGTGTCTCTCTGCCGAACTGTACCTCTCTATCCCCTACACCCCTCCCCCTAGCCCCGTCGGTCGGTCCAACGTCCCCTAACCGAAATAGTATCCCCACCGACCGGTTTCGCCGGTTCCACCGGCAAAGCGTCGGTCGAGTCCCGCTTCCACTGTTCCGCACCCTCTCTGTCTCTCTCTCTCTTTTCTCTCCCCCTACTCTTCACCTGCCGCCCCTGTCACCCCCCGATCGCCGCGCCGTCGTAATTACAAGCATTCATTTCACACTAAAAGCCGCTGGCGCTCTGTCCTCCTGGTCCCCGGTCCGAAACGAGCCCCGCGCGACTCGCATTTTCGCTACGGATTGCCACTCGTCCGCGACCTACCTCCCGTCCCTCCTCGCCCCGCGCCGCCGCGCGCGCCCCGTGCAACCCTTTTCCAAATTTGCACGATTACAGGCTGGTCGAGCCGGGCCGCTAGCGCCGATAGTTGAGAGACAACTGGGATCGCGTACCCGGGGCCTACGCTCGCCTGGAACGAATGTTTTCAGCGGTCTTCGACGACCGTCGTTTTTGCCGGCGCGGCGGTCCTCTTCCCGCGGAAATATTGATGATCGAGACCGGCCCGGAGTGACCGGTGACGGATGATGCCGCGCGGCGCCGGTTGCCGGTCGTTCGGGCTTTGCTGCGCCGCGGCGAGAACGCTTTGTCGAGGCTGAAAATGTACGCCGCCATAATTGCGCAAGAAAAGAATTTCTCGATTAACCCTTTGAATGGTGACTCTGAGGCACCACTAAAATTATCTTATTGCGCTCGATAATAATTTTTATAACAACAAAGTTGAGATTTAAAAAAATTGTTGAGTAGTGAAATTGTTGCTATAAATCGTAAGAATGAATTTCGTAGGTATAAAAGTGCACTTTATTGTACAGAATAGAGATACTATGAGCCGGGAGAATTGTTTCATATTTTTAGATAAAATGGCTTCGAGCGCAAAGGGTTGAACACGTTGAGCACCAAATATGGGTGACACTAATTTCTGACCAATCTTGAAAATTCATTTTTATTGTAATCTATTTGAACAAAGTGAATTTCAGTAGAATGTTTTCTAAAATCATCCCCTATGATAAATGTGAACTTTTTAGTTTTATTTTAATTAATCAAATTGCTTTAATTATGCGGGGATTTTAATGTCTAGTTGTCGGCGACGAACGTGTTAAACAATTGGGCCGATTTCATAGCGTGCGATCGAGAGGAGACGCCGGCCGCCAAGCAATACGAATCGAAGAGAAGAGAGGTTATGCGATCGCTGCGCCGCGCGCGAAGGAAATAAACGCGAGCGGCGCAAAATGTTTCAGCGGCGCGACACGTGAACGCTAATTATCGCGGGCTCGCACGCGATGCAAGCGACGAACAATAATTATTTTCGCAACCCGCCGCGATTAATTCGAGTGGTTGCGGCGGACTGTACACGGTGACGTTTCACAAGCTTAGCACAACCCCCGCCCGGCCGCCTAGCTCGTACATAAAAGCAGAACGTAGTCACGAGCACTTGACTTGCATATTACGTGCTCCGCCAACGTTGGCCCGGCGCTGGGCGCGCAACGTTTACGTACAGGGTGGTCCTGTGCAACTGTTGCAGCCGGCCCGACGTCGCCTTTCTGGAAGCAATTAGACAAAAATGCAGCGGCGACGAGAGGCTCGCTCTTCGGCGCGATCAATCCGAAATTAATTGCTCTGTTGGCTCGATGCTTCCGCGAACATTCAATTTGTTCTGTGTTCGTTTTAACACTCGACGCGCCGGTTAGGAAAAATGATATTCGATTTCCGGTTCGAAGCCGTTTAACCCTTCGCATTCGGATGGTGACTCTCAGGCACCACTAACACTGTTCTTTCACCCTTTAAAATAATTTTTATAGCAACAATGTTTAATTTTAGAAAAATTGTTAAATATGGCACTGTGAGTATGAATCACGAGAAATTAATTTGATATATATATAAAATACACTTCGTCCGTAAAATGGCTTCGAGTGCAAAGGGTTGATTATTTAAAAAACCGAGTATCGAAGGAAGAAATAAATGTCTGTCATGTTTCTGTGTCTTGCGAACCGATGCAGAGGGTTTTGACTTCGTACAAAAAGCCGTGCTCTGAATTTAGTTAAAATTCTTTGCTCGAGACACGCTAGAATAATCAGCTGCGATTAGATCATTATTTTTCGTAGTATTTTCTTTCCGACAGGTTTTTCGCAGCGCACATCGTTCCATGGAAAACCGAGCCGCGTAGACTCTTGTCAGAAGCACGTGCGCGGCTTCGAGAGAGCAGATCGGTAAGAGAGAGAGAGAGAGAGAGACTCTACGAAAATGACATAGTAATTAATGGCCGCGTATCAATTAGCGAACCGCCTACTATGTGCCGGTTGCCAGTTTTAAATCGGTCCACGCCAGGTTGCAAATCTCTCGCGTGCGCCCTGCCCCCTCTCGCCCCCGCCGGCGCGTCCCGGTCTCCGCCGGCCAACGAAAACCCGTAGCCAACCACCACCCCTCCCCCGCTCTCTCTCTCTCTCTCTCTCTCTGCTCGGCGAGCTGCGCGCGGTTCCGGGAGTCTCCTCTATTAATTACGAAGGGGTCCATCAATTTGACACATTAACGTATTGCCAGCGCAGGTGTTGCGCGAAACCATGCCGCCATATGCGGCGAAAAATGTACCGAGTTCCAGTGAGCGAATGCCTTTTCGAAAATCAACGAGAAACTAATCGTTCCGCGCCATACCGCTGCTCCCCCTCCGGACCTCTGCTCCGCAACCCCTTCGCGCCGTTTCACGAACTGGCCCGAACCGGTCCAGGCGACCTCTGAACTTCCGTCGAGCTTTACCTTCAACTACACCTGCATATATCCGGCAATTAGTGGAACAAACTTTCTCGTCTGGATTTTTATCCGACACCGTGGACGAATCCAGACTCCCGACAATCCACCCTCGAAATCGATCCTAGAAGCATTAATGGTGTTTATGGTGTTTAGGTTATGTTTAGGTGCATCAATGGTAATTAAAGTGAATTTGTTGCAAGTTCAAACATTATAAATCTGTTTGGTTTTAATTCGAGTTCTTTAGATCTTATAGATCTTATTGTTCAACCCCTTACTTAACCCCTACTCTTAATGTTTAACATTATTTAACATTAACGCCATAATATTATAATAAATTCAGTAAATACATCGTGGAAAATATAGAAAGTTACTTCGAATGGAAATACTATAGATCAGAGAGAGACAATTTTAACCCTTTGCACTCCGTTGTCCCGTCTCAGGGGACATCGTAATTCTAGTATATGATTAAACATTAAAGTTTATTAGCGATTTGCAACTATTTCTCGATGTCTACAAATTTATACAAATCGAATATTATTATAATAATATTATATATACATATACATATATAACGTATACTATATAACAATATTATTATTTATAAGCGCTGGTAGGTAACATCCACGATGGCGCGGAGTGCAAAAGGTTAAATATCGAATTAAAATAGCTCGGGGTGCAAAGGGTTAAGCGTGTCCCGCCACTGGTACATTATTGGTTTCGAGAAACACGAAAAATTCTAGGATGTCCTATCATTTTGTCGACGCGGTGTAATAGCTGAAGCGACGCGCCTGCGAACCACGCGTTTATGAAGAGACGCGACGAAATGACCGTGGTAAATTTTTCACGGGGATGTTTCAAGGTGCGGCGGACGTGTTAACGACACGTTCGCTCGTTCATTAGTGGTCGCAGCGGTTCCTGATGTACGTATTACCTTAACAGGTAAACGGTGAGCTCCCTTGAGAAGCTCTCGGCGTTATACTCATTGTTTCAGCGGGAGATGATGGGACCAGGGAATGCGACCGCAGGCCAACAATATACGTAAACGTATGCCCGGGGAGGTCGGATCTTCGCGGCGGAGATAGCAAACAGCGAACGCCTTCTCGGTTCGCACTTGGCAACAGCTCGACTGCCGCGGAGCCCGTTGCCTGGCGTCGGTCCTCAAGGGCGCAGTGTGCCTTCGGCTGCCCTTGCGGTTCACCGAACCCCGTAAACCCCATAAATAACGACGCGCGGCGGCGGTGGTGGTGGTCTGCGCTATGCCCGTGCCAGCTGTGCCGCTACGTTGCTTTTCAGTTTCACTCTTCCACCTTCGTTTTCTCCGGATTTCCTCCGTTCCCTCGCTGATATGAGATCGCTGCGTTCATTATTTTTCACCTCGCACGTTTTCTGCATACCTACCGTTCCCCTGTTCCTTCCCAAAAAATCCGCGGCGTCTTCGCGAACTATCTCTCGCGTCGCAACGTTTCTCCGAGAACGGCGACGCTACGGCTTTTGATCGTTTTATCAGGCGAAGGTATTTTTTGGAATCGTAGAAACTTAAAATTTTCGAATACGTCATTATGCATCGCTATCATATTTACTGTTTTTAATAGGCAATATTTTATTAATATCGTTTCATTTGTTTTACCGATTTTTTAACCTGATTTATTTTTATTGTATGCGTGGGGAAGTTGCCAATATTAGTTTCTTGAATCGTGTTCCACTTAAAATTTCCTCAAAATTGAATTCACGCAGAAATTAGCGATATCACTTACAAACTCAGTCGATCATAATAGTTCGAAGTGAGTACAATAGTTTGCAAGAACGTGTTTCTGCGTTGTCCCTGTCAATTTCTATGAAATAGGTGGGAAAAAATTTTAGCAATATTAAATTTTCATCTATTTTAGTAATAATAAAATCGTATTTATTTTTACGCCAACAGTGGCTCAGATTAAGTGTACCACTTACGAGAATTCCAAAAGCATGTTAAAATTGATTTAAAATTGACTTCTGCAGACGATTTAATATGGAATCTATTTGCAGTAAAAGTCCAGTTTCCTATACCAACACATTCCTAAATAAATAACTAAAATTGCATTCTAATTGCAAAGAAGATTTCAATCAATCGCAGATATGCGAAATATAAAACCGTGACGCATAAAAGTCCTTCCTGCAAATAGTTCGCGAATTCCGGCGAATAATTCGCGCAGGTGCTCGTCGAATAAGTAACCGTTCCTGAAACCGTCGTGCGCAAGTCTTCGGATGAAGTATCCCAAAGAATTCGAGAACGATGGTTCGATAGAATTAGCAAGTTCGCCGTGAACCCCCCGGAAGTGTAATCCTTTCGCGGCAGGAGGAGCATTTAGGCGCGAAAGCTTTAAAAGCCGGAACTTTTGATAGGGCCGAAGATTTATTACAACAAACTATAACTCGTTATTGCTTCCTAAGGAATCCGGGACGGTCGTTAGGAGAGCGGACACCCCCTCCCCGCGCGCGCGTAATAGACTTAACGGTTCGCCGAAGTTCCATTTTGTTTGACCAACATGTAAGTTTCTTTTCTAAGTTTCCTAGGCGAACCGATTCCATCCACGGGAGTTCTGAATCCTTTCCCCGTTGCCGCACCAAGACCGCGGCTGCTACTTTCTTTTTTCCTCCCCGTGAAACTTGCAACTTGTTTCATTAAAATTGCACCCATAAAGTTGTACGAGCCCCGGGAACCAACGGTCTCTATTTAACCAATTATGAACGAGGGGGCGACTGTGCCACCCTTATCTGGGCATTTACTGGGCAGGAGAATGTGTAGCCCATTTGAATTACAAATTACAAATTAAATTATAAAACAACAAACCGCGTCGCCGACGAGCTTCTGCCAGTTGTCACGTCGTCTCTCTCTCTCTCTCTCTCTCTCTCTCTCTCTTCTTGCTTTATTAATACTCTCTCCGTTCTATCAGTTTAATTCAACCTTTTATTTCATTTATCTCGTCGATCTTACTTCAGAGTTCTGTATCCGTTTCATTTTTTAATCGGTCAGCTGTTCTCGACGACTATGCTTGTTTAAATACGAGATTAAGAAGGCTATAATTCTATATAATTCTATATCATAGAGTTAAAATATTGGCTTGAGGGAAATGTTGCTATTTGATAAAATATATAATATTCATTCGATGGAGCTGTTTCTGCTCTAAAAAACTGTGTCAATAGTTATAACAATAAATTAATCTATTATTTACTATTTGTTGTTTATTATTTTTTTTATTGCGTGAAAGTAATAAATAAAGGAATAATGTAATTTCCGTCCTTGCGAACGTCAAGGAATGCTATTTTTTCGCCAAACCTTTGGAGTCTGCGAGCGGGCAGCTCGAACTCAAAAGTAATAACAAATTAAATGACTCAAAAAGACGATCAGCACAGTTTCAGTCGCAAACAAATCGTAAAATAAATGAAAATATAAAAGCGCCACGAGCTTTCCCCCCAGCCCAATAGCTTCGAGTGCAAAGGGTTAAATCCTCGTCGATTTTTCCGCTAATGTTGTCTATGGATGGTATAGTAACTGAATGGTATAGTAAAGAACAATCTCACACGTTGAACCGAGTTTAAACCGTCTCGAACCTTTCGCTGCGCCGAGTTTCGACTGCCGACAAATTTTCGGGGAGCGATCGCGGTGATCCGGTCTAGAATAGGGGTCGGAGACCCTCCGCTCGGTCGCGTCAAGGGAAACCCGGAAGGAACCGGATAGAGGAGGGAAAAAGAAGATGAAGCCGCCCGAACTCATCTTCCTTCGGGCCTACCGTGAACGGGGACGGGGCGAGGGAGACGGGGGAGACGGGGGAACGGATGCGAGTGCCGAGGAACTCGCGAGTCACACGCTGGTGAAGGAACAGGCCGTGAGAGGAGGTGGGGGAGGCGGAGGACGAGGACGAAACTAAGCAGAACAGGGAGGGGGAGGGCTAGGAAAGAGCAGCAGTTCTTAGAATTGTCTCTCACAATAAGAGGCTTGTCGGACTAAAAAGAAAAGTTTACCGGTTAGGGGTGAAATTGTACGGACCATGCATCCGCGTAAGAATTTTCCTCGTCTTCTCCGTTTCCTGTCCTCGTTCGATCCGAGTTGAACCCCGGCCACCCCTCGCCCCATCTCTCTCCCTCCCTCTCTGCTCTCTCTCTCTCTCTCTCTCTCTGCTTCTCTCTCTCTGCTCTCCAGGTCGACCGTACCTTAGTTTGTATAAACAAGCGGATTTCGAGCTTAAGCGAGATACGTCGAAAAGGGGGATAACTCGTTCTCTCTAGGAATTCGACGGAACCGTCGGCTTCTTCTCTTGCCCGTAGGAAAAAAAAACGAAGATGCAGAGCGGGTCCACGCGTTGCCTTTCCCTGGTCCGAGGCTCGCCAAACAATGTCCCGGAAAACTTCATCTCCATAGATTGGCCGACGTCCGCGCGAAGCCGCTTTGCTTCCGCTTTCATTCCCGCACGAGGGCTGCTCGTTTCAAATATTGGAACAACGCTGCGTTTAATGCGACTCGGCGCTAATTTTTTCGAACCGTTGTCAGTCGAGAATAATAAAAAGGGGTTCTTTTCGGGACCATTTGCTAATTACTCGATTGCGCGGTGAATAATATAATTTTTTGATATATTTTTAAAACTTTGCGCTCGAAGCCATTTTAACTGGAAATCTGAAGTAATCTTTGTGGCTTTATTTCCATTTTATATAACAATGTATATCTTATGCATATGTAGTTCATTCTCGTCATTCGTATCGACAGAACGTAACCTTAACAATTTCTAAAATGCAAATTTTATTAATATAAAGATTATTTTGATGGAACAATTTTATGGTGACTCACAGTCACCGATCGAGTGCAAAGGGTTAATATAATTTTAAAATATGAAAGTAAAAAGGTTTCGAAGAAAAGTATAAAATGTCCGCGTGTTGCAAATCATTCGTGTGACTTTTCGTATTTAACCCTTTGCACTCGACGCCATTATAACTGCAATTCTAAAATAACTTTTCTAACATATAGCATTTCAATTTCATATGACAAAATGTATTTTATGAAATCGAATCTTGTAGCTCATGCAGCAACAGTTGTACTTTTAATACTTTATGAGATCCAATTTTGCGTAATATAAAAATTATTTTGGAACGCGCTGTAACAATTTTAGTGGTGCCTCAGAGTCGCCACTCGTCTGGAAAGGGTTAATGGACGTGTCTAGATACCACGTCAGGAATAAAAGGTGTCCAGTGTATAAAATTAATATATAAAAATAAAAAAAATATATATAAAAAAGATCCCACTGTATAAAAATTGTCACGGACCTTTCCGCAATTTCTTCGCGAAATAAGAAAACATTTCGAATACCGCCAACGTTCCAACGAAGACTCAGACCCCCCAGAGATCCTTCTCTATTAATCGTCTCGTCGAGGGCATTTAAAAAATATCACTTCGTCTCCCCGTCGAGCCCTAATCCTCTTTAGCAGAAATATTTCGCGCGGCCGTAATAAGCGTCGGTTAATCGTGCTCGATGGGGCGGGGGGTGCGCCCCCCTTATTAATAAGGGGCCGGAATAATTTCGGCGAATAATCCAGCCGCGTAAGCAGCCGCTAAAAACACGTTTTATGAAACGTTCGTATATCACTCATGAAAAAGACTGTAACCCTCCCGGCGTTAACGCGAGAGATAGTCGCGGCGAAGGAGAAGAAGGAGGAGGAGGAGGAGGAGGGGAGGGTTTGGTTCAAGGCGGGCCGAGTTAAGGTTAGGCGGAGGGGATGTTTCCTCTCGCAATTACGCGAAGCTACAACCACCCGTTTGCTTTACAGACCGACGGTTCCTGCAACCGCCGCCCATTCTGCCGGATTCCTTGGTTGCTTACGATCCAACAAATATCCTTTAAGGACTATCCCGAATCGTACGTTTCCGGCATGGCACCGTTAGCACGGCGTCGGCGGAAGCGGCAGAAGCGGCCGATTAAAGCAGATATTAATGACACGCGAAACGTAATTTCTTTTTAGCGTCGCGGCGCGCCTCCTAATTGCCGCGAAAACGTTACGCTGATATTCCTACGCGTTTTCCCCCCGGGAGGAGGGGGGAGGGGGCCGGCGGCGAAACGCGAACGTCGGCAATTCCGCGGCGGCGTTGCGGATGAATTTTTAATTAAATTTAATTAAGGCACGCGCCCGGATTTGATACGTGGCGGACATCCGTAAACAACCCTCCTCGCGCAACGCGCTACCCCTATATTGCCAATTTAATGCCGGATAGGCTTTCCCACGGAAAACAGTCTTTCCCTTTCATTTTGCTTTTCGCGTCGTCTAGAATCGTCGCTTTCAATGTTAAAATAGCAATGTATTTAATGGAGATTCGTCGAAATTTTATTAGATTTTATCTGTTTGCAAAGCTACGTTTCTATGTACCGATTTAACCCTTTACACTCGAATGGTGACTATGAAGCACCACTAGAATTATTCTATTACGTTTCAGCATAATTTTTATAACGATAGAGTTTAGATTGATAAAATTGTTGAGGAGTGAAACTGTCGCTACAAGTGGCAAGAATCAATTTCGAACGCATAAAAGTGCACTGTATTTCTTAAAATAAAAATTCTATGAGCCAGGAAAATTATTTCAGATTTACAGTTTAAATAGCATCGAGTGCAAAGGGTTAATAGTAGAGAAAGTTTCGAAAAATTAATTTCCCTTTCTCTACCGCTAGGATTACATCGCGTTATTATTATTATTCTGTAAAACTGCAAAAATATTTTGTTACGCTTCACGAAAACTCATTACTATATAAGACTAATTAGTCTAGACCCTAAATTTAGTGTCTCGATTTAACAGTACAGAACAATGTCTAAAGGATTTTGACGAACAAAGGCAGATTCCGTTGATCTCCAACTATCGATCCAACGAAAGGTTTGATAGAAAAAGTTTCACGACGATCTCCGCAACGCGATAGAGTCTCCGAGAAAGAATCGTGAAAACTGTCGTCCCTTCGCAACGCGCTAATTCAAAATATCTTTCACATTCGAAACTCTAAGGGTAGCCTAATTAAAACCCTAATCCGTCCATTCGGTGGACAGTTTTTAAAACAGCGAACTCGCGTTGGTTGTTCAACGATGCACGATGCAATTTCTGAAACGAATTCTGTAATTTCGCATCGATGCAATTTCTGAAACGAATTCTATAATTTCGCATCGATGCGAGTGGACCGCTTCTGAACTTAACCCTTAAATGCATAGAGTCCCAAAAATGAATCAATAACTTTTTGCGCGGATACCCGACAACAGTTTTGATATCGATACATTTGGCTGAATGGCAGTGATTCCTTTGTCCATTGACCTATCAAAAATTAACTAAAATAATGACATTCGACTTCAATATTTGTATCTTTCTGACGTTATACCAATTGGCGCGCATTTTTGATAGCGGGTTCATTTACGTACTTTTAGAAGTGGATTATTTAGAAATATTTTGGTGTATTCAAAGAAATTACAAAGTGCAATGTATTTCTTTGTTCCAAGAAAGGAAACGACTGCTTCAATCTCTTTCATACTAACTAAAGAATTTTTATGTCTATTTTGCATAGTGTACCAAAAATGAGTCATTAATACTTTTCAATAAAAACCCTATAAGATATGACTTATAATTTTTTTTAATATTTTTCCCGATTTCCACTCATTTGAAATATTATAACCCTAATTTTTAAATAAAATTCATTAATTCATGCATTTAAGGGTTAAAAGCGTGCAACTCGACAGTCGTCGTCGTCGTCGTCGTCGCGACGATCAATCTCTCGGCGACTTTTCGCCGCGAGTGATTGTATTTCACGCGTCGTTTGCCCTTCTCGTTTATCGGTTGACTCGGGGATCTGCCCTCCTTAGAGCACGCGAGAATCCATCCCGTCCGCCGGGCGAATTAACGCGCGAAACCCTGCGCGTTGTGTATCGGCCCCGATCGACTCTCGCTCCCCGCGGAGCAACGACGGGCGGCCGAACGCCGCGCTGCGATGGCTGCGCTTCGGCTGTTGCGCCGTTCCGCATCTCATATCTCTCGGCTATCATTCCGTCCGATTAAACATAGACCCTGGAGACTTTCGAGTTTTGGGGTGCGGAGCCTGGCGAGAAAGCGAGAGAGACGAAGAGAGAGAAATATAGATACATAGATAGATGAAGAGAGAAAGATAGATAGATGGCTAGATAAAGAGAGAAAGATGAGAAGAGAGAAAGAGATAAAGATGGAGAGAGAGAGAGAGAGAGATAGAAAGGAGGAGGGGGTGAAAGGGTTCGCGGAAACCGGGTCGATTCGTTACGGACAACGCTCAAATCGACGGGGTGGTACGGACAATAGTTCAAGACTCACGGTTCGCCGAACACTAATATAAATGCAAATCGACTGTTACACACTTCTGAATGTCTCGTAAAACAAACTGCACGCCGAGGTCATCCGAACGGAGGTTGCGAACGGGCTCTGTGTGTGTGTGGGGGGGGAGGGGTCGTTAATGATCGGTTTCGAACGACCTAGTCCTGACTATTTGTCGGAGCCTAGTGTTTGCCGAGCACTGATGCCGCCCTGTTACGATAAAATGCTCATTGGGAATTAGCATTATTTGCAGAGCATTGTTTGCCTGCCGCCAGTTTTTACAAAACTTGTTCGCAAGATAAATTCATTTGTAATTGATCGATGTGGTAACGTGTCGCGAATATGTAAGGGCGACACGTCCCATAAGTTTCTTCTACGCTACGCTACGAGTATATCGAACATTTATTATTTTGCCGTCTGCTATATATTTATAATATCTAATTTATTATATCTTGTTTATTTTCTAATTATTATTGTTAAAATGTTATTATATATCTATTTATTTATTTGCTATTATACGCTAGCCAAATTTATATTTTCTATTATTGTTAAAAAACGTTATTAATTGTTAATTACTTTTTCATATTTTTATTAGCGCCCCGCAAATTGCAGTAGAATTGTAATACCCCCGGCTATTCGTTGCAAACCCGGGGGAATATTAAATGATAAATAAATGCACGTATCTGTTGAATAAATTACAATTTAATAAAATTGATAAATTTATTATTACAAGTATTTACCCCGTTAACCCCTTGCCGTGCCATTTTCTTTAAAAATTCCGCGACTAGAATTTCTTCGATCGCGCTAAATTCTTCGATGAAAAAGGAAATTTTATCTTTATCGCGTGCTTGTATCTACTTGAATGTTTAAATATTGGTAACGAGAGAATAAAATTTTATTCCCAGTTAAAGGAACGAATAAATATTAACCCTTTGCACTCGAGTGGTAACTCTGAGGCACCACCTAAAATTATTCTATTACGTTCCAAAATAATTTTTGTAACAATAAGGTTTATATTTAAAAAATTGTCAAGTGGTAAAACTGTTGGTAGGAGTCACAAGAATAAATGTTGTATGCGTGAAAATTTATTTTGTTAAATGGAATGAAAATACCACGAACCAGAAAAATTATTTCAGATTTACAGTTGAAATGGCTTCGAGTGCAAAGGGTTAATACCTGATAGCTTATTACTAGAAACCTCCATCACGAGTCTGACTCGTTGAAGTACGGCAAGGGGTTAAGAAATATCCGCTCGCGTCATTGATTTTACGACAAAAAGTTGTCTCACGCTCGAAAGATATTGCGTCGTTCGCAAACGTGCTATTAATTCGTTAGACGCGTGGTATAATAATCGGTGATACCGTTTCCATTAAGAAGGCTCGGCAGGGTGACAAATAACAAGAGCCGCGGGTTTCGAGAGACTACGGGGCGGTGGGTGGGCGAAGAAGTTTGCGGGCACCGCGCGGCATCGAATGAAAGAATCGCGTTCCGCGTTCGCGCATCTCGCGAACGGGGTCAGAACCGAAGGCGTCTCTCGCCGAGATTCCTGTTCTCATGGGAACTAAGCCGATCGTTGGGGGAAAGAGAGAGAAAGAGAGAGAGAGAGAGAGAGAGTCGGTCGTTGGTATCTCGCCGAGGGCGAAATATGCGCGCGGCAGCCTAGCATGTGTTCCACGGTCGGTATCGCTCGAGCTTTAAGTAGCGAGAGAAAGAGAACGGGAGCAAGGGAGAGAAAGAGAGAAATAGAGTATGTGTGTGTGTGTGTGTGTGTGGCAGTAACGGTAGCAGCGATAGTGTGCACGAATGTTGGAGGAGGTCGCGTACTTCTGGGCGGTTTGCACTTTTCCTACGGCAGTGAAACAACCCGGGCCCGCCGGATGAATAACACACACAACCGATCTCTCCCCGGCCCTGGTATTCAGCCGGTCGTTCATATTTCGTCCAGCGCGCGCGCACGGCGCGCTGCTCCTCCTCGAATGCTTTTTGGGTCGAGTGGTTCCTACGGTTCCCGCGTATTTTCAGCCGGCCAAGTTCCCCGCGACCGCGACGAAACTCTTTGACCGAGCCCGGCCGAGAAAAAAAGCGCGGCGTCGCGCCGCTCGAAATCTTTTTCATCCGCGAACCAACGCCCCGTTACATTCGAGAACGATACGATTTCTCGCGGTACCTTCAGGCTGGTCTTCGTCCTCTACCGGCGGCGAAATCAACGGCGGCGGCGAACGCGCCGGTTTCAAGCTACCGTCGCTTATCTGCTGGCGCATCGGTTGTTCTGCGTGGATTTGTGCTTTGTACAAGCTGGTCTGACATTAATATCATTTTTTCGAAAATATATTATTCAGTAAAGTTATGAAGTTTATTCAACCCTTTGCACTCGAAGCCATTTTAACTGTAAATTTGAAACAATTTTTCTGGTTCGCGGTATTTCCATTCCATTTAACAAAATAAATAAAAATTTATTCTTGTGACTCCTACCAACAGTTTTACTACTTGACAATTTTTTCAATCTAAACCTTATTGTTGCAAAAATTATTTCGGGATGAAATAGCATAATTTTAACCCTTTGCACTCGAAGCCATTTTAACTGTAAATATGAAATAATATCCCGGACTCATAGTATTTCTATTCTACGCAATAAAGTGCACTTTTATGCGTACGAAATGGATTTTTGCAACTCGTAGCAACAGTTTCACTACTCAACAATTTTTCAAATTTAAACCTTGTTGTTGTAAAAATGATTTTGCAACGTAATAGAATAATTTTAAGCCTCGGAATCACCATTCGAGTGCAAAGGGTTAACCTTAAAATGTGTCTCGTTTACCGGCCACCAAATCGCAATGATATTTTAATAAATCCACGTTTTATAATCGTTCATCGAGCATCGCGTCTCAATTATCAGTCTGGCAACTTCATAAAGCCATCGCGATACCCTTAAAATGGGTTCACATTAGCGGGTTAACCTTAAAATGTGTCTCGTTTACCGGCCACCAAATCGCAATGATATTTTAATAAATCCACGTTTTATAATCGTTCATCGAGCATCGCGTCGAACGACGTCTCAATTATCAGTCCGGCAAGTTCGTAAAGCCGTCGCGATACCAAAGGGCCGGGGGATTGCGTTCGCAGCGAAATTTCGCGACTCTCCTCTGGATTGTCCCGGCCGCGGCGCGGCGCGGCGGCCGGGACCTGAAATAAATTCCCGCGGCTTGCAAATTTATGGTAATGCCGGATCACGAATCCTCCAAATGAATTTTATTTCAAGTTTCTTACGTCCAGA
>NC_135776.1:19330216-19334423 GCF_028453695.1 Augochlora pura | reverse complement strand
ACCAAACCGCAATGATATTTTAATAAATCCACGTTTTATAATCGTTCATCGAGCGTCGAACGACGTCTCAATTACCAGTCCGGCAACTTCGTAAAGCCGTCGCGATACCAAAGGACCGGGGGATTGCGTTCGCAGCGAAATTTCGCGACTCTCCTCTGGATTGTCCCGGCCGCGGCGCGGCGCGGCGGCCGGGACCTGAAATAAATTCCCGCGGCTTGCAAATTTATGGTAATGCCGGATCACGAATCCTCCAAATGAATTTTATTTCAAGTTTCTTACGTCCAGATCCCGCGCGCGCCGGAAAAACTTTGGAATTCATAAATACGATTTGAATGATTTTCGTTATCCGGGACGCGCGCGCGCCGTCCGAGCTTCCGTCGCGATTCGGGAAACAGGGTACAATGATGGTTAGACGCCCCCCGCGCGCGCGCGCGAAACTTGCTCGACGCTAAGTGAAAGGCTTGAAATCCAAGCCGCGTTTCTCTTATCCACCGTCGAGTTTCTTAAGTAAACCGAGTCCCTTAATGAACGAGAAATTTTGATCCGCGATGTTTGAACATTTTATCAAACTTCCAGCCGGAGTTTCTGTGATTTTTCAGCGACCACAATAGCGCGGTCTACTCTTGTTCTGCTTGGCAATTTCAGACCTGCGGAGGACTTTCGTATACTTTGCTATTTTCTAGCTAGGCGAGCTTTGTATTAGGGTGTCCGATAAACTTCCCTTTTTCGATGCGAAATTAATGCACGGTATTTATTGTTTAAGGTGGATTTATTATGTTATATATGAACCGTTCTGTTCGAAAATATTTGATAATCAAAGACATCTACAATCTATTGATATACAGTTAGTACTGTAATTTTGCCATTTTACCATTTGCCAAATCTCGAGCGTAATTGTGACAACTAAATAGTTTAATAATATAACGAAATCGCACTTTAATCGATTTTAATTTTTTAGGATTATTCGCACCGAAATTTCAATAGCAAGTCTGCCAGTGTTCATGGATTATTGTTAATTCGAAGTTCTTTATTTAATAACTTAATTACATCTCTAAAATGCTGCAAAATACCCAAAATCCCTACCTTATTAGGGCCCTTACGATTTTCAATATATCTTAAAACCTTACGTTCAAATAAAGTCAAAGAAGCTATTGAAATTAACATAAAAATAATAATCATTAAAATAAATAAGATATTCAAGGAATGTCCGTTTTAATTATTAATTTCGATCAAGGCCACCTAAAAGACCATATCGCAGCGCTCGCGTCACCGCAACGGCAACCGTACAAGTTCGTATCGTACGAAGGGCCCGCAGCTTTCGAGAGTTGTTCGAGCAGCAGGCCGAAGTATGTAAATTAAACGGGGACGCGCTCGCGTTCGATCGCGCGATGAAACGCGACCAGGGGGGGGGTGGATCGGCGGCAACAATGTTCATGCCGATACAGGAATCACAAATTAAACTCGCCGTTATTGCCGGCCGTGGAAAAGTTCGTTCGTTCCGATTCAGCATACGTTAAAAAGGCGGAGGAGATCGCCCATTGAGCCGAGCCGGAAAACTTATTTGCGAACTAACGAAAGGAGCTTTCTTTTCATCGAAGCCTCCCCCTCCCCTCGAGTCCGAGCAATTTCGCTCCGCGACGGCCCCTTACAAGAGTTAAGATTCTCGCATCGTTATTCGATTTTTGCCTTCCGAGTTTCAGGCCACCGACGATGGGCGCCGCGGCCCTTCGCGGCCCTTCGCGTCGCCCAGACCGGTAGCCAGTCTCCCGTAACTCTGGGACCCCGAGCGATGAAAGAACCGTCCGCGACCGGAACCTTTTCAATTCCGTTACTTCCCGTGGTATCTGTATATCCGTCTTCTCTCCCAGCCAATTTATATCGCTGCGCCGCTAGATTCCCGGATACCTTTTCTATACGCCGCGAACAATGCCGTTCCGCGGATACAATGACTGCATGTTTGCCCGTCGAACGGCGAAAGGACCGTTTAAAGCGAACCGGTAATGGTTGCTGGAGCCCGCGATGCATTATCGCTCGCTTCGAGGGGCGTTCGATTGTAACCGGTTACATATTACACTCGATGACCGACGAAACTCATAGGCGCAATGAAAGAAATCGGTACGGATATTTTCACGATTGATTATAGGATAATGGAAACGATTACTGTGAGATTACCAATTCCTCTGTCACATTATATATTTTTTAATTCTTTTGTTTTACTTATTTTGAGATGAAGAGATTTTGCTTTTATTTTACTTAGTTTTGGATAAAAAGATTTTAATTTTATTTCACTTTTTTTTGTTGACTCGCCATTTTTAATACACTTGTTATAATCGGCCCTCTTGCCACGAAACACCGAGGAAACACACCTTCGTTCGCCAGCTAACCCTCTTTCCTCAAGTTTTTCCCTTCAGAACGTTCACAAGCTCTCTCTCTCTCTCTCTCTCTCTCTCTCTCTCTCTCTCTCTCTCTCTTCGCCTTTCCACGCTCATAGACATTCTCACAAATTGGGGGAATAATTTACTACATTTAACGAACTGAAGCTCGCAAGTTGAGTAACGCTCGTAAAACCTAACCCTTTTGCTCCCCGCGCACCCACCCCTTCCACAAGCTTGAACACTATTTTTCTTTATGAGAGGGACCGCGAGCGCTTAAACGAACGTCTGAGGGTCCAGACAAAAATATATTCCGACGAGTTTGAACGGAGCTCGTTTCCCCGTAAACTATGCAACTGGAATTTATGCTTTCAAACCAAAAATTAGGAAACGTAATGAAAAATATAAAAAATTAATGAACGTTGTGTTTAAATCGAGCTTTCTGTTTGCACGCGTTTCCTCGCATGGGAGCAGCAATTAAAGTTATATATATGTGGTTGATGTGTAAACTGGTTCGAAAATATTTATTCTCGGTTTAAATGTTTTATAACTAATTTCTTCTTGATCGAAATAAAATGTAATTCTTTCGTTATCGAAGTGTAGAAGGGAAAGTTAATAAATATATTAGAAGGGACAAAAATTGTTTGGTCTTGTTAAGGTAATTATTAAGGATAAGTAAGTGCAAATTAACACAGCGAAGAAGGAATTATGGGGAGGTTATGTTTGGACGTGTTGAACGAAGATTATAAAATTATTGGATTTCACTGTGGAGCAATACGACGGTATAACCATTAATTAAGAATGTGATTTATAATATATAGAAATAATTATATAATAAAAATATATAAAATAAAAATTATATAATATAAATATATAATATATATATAAATAGTTATTTGAAAAATAGCCATTTTTAACATAGTCTCTTCTGTCGTTTATTATTCGTCTCAATCTCGTCGGAAAGGTTACGTCTGCCGGATATCTTTTTCATCCTAACGCGATCCTTGCAATAATACATAACCTCAACACAGTCTCTCCTGTCATCGACGACTCGTTTCGATTCAATAAGAAAAATTACGTCCGCGGAATATCTTTATCCCAACCCGATCCTCGCAGAGAATCACAAGAATTTTTGAAAATTCGAAGGGGTGCAAGGACGAATCGGCCGACCGCCGTCGTTTACAAACAAAAGTCGTAGCCGTTGCTAGAGCCCACGGCCCGCGCCGCAACCGGGAAAACGAGAAACGGGAAGCTAGATTAATAATACAATCTTAGTATCATTAGCCGCGGTAATGGTGTGAACTTTTAATTAGTTGCGCAGTTTCATTCGGAAACACTTGCCCGAGCAGCGGATCCATTGTGTTTTTATTCATGGCCCAGGAGATAGGCAACAGTCCTATCTTCTCCTCTGAACCGTACTCGAATCTGCACCATTCCCCGCTAACCAGAAGCCCTCGGGGCTGGAAACTTTAACTTTCTTCTTCTCCGCGCCACCCTTCCCCCCCTCCCCTCCCCGTAGCCGTTTCTTCCTCCGCCGAAACACCCGCTCGGCCCGCCCTCCGAAACCCTCGAACCCACCCTAAGAAGCCTGAGAAAGAGACGTTACGTATTTGTCCATTAACACCCGTGGACTCGGCGGTCGTCAGACGGTTCTCGCGCCTCGGTTAATCCGGGATTCATGGTTTCGGCGGGAATAATTGCATCGAGAATGTTTAGCAGAATATGTTGCTACCGTGAATGCGAATCACCCCCCCCTCGTTTAACGATGCCTGCGGTCGGATCTAGTTGCTATTTAATGAGTTTTATTCGAACGTTTCGGCGCGATAATGAGCCTC
>NC_135776.1:19314506-19330116 GCF_028453695.1 Augochlora pura | reverse complement strand
TTACGCCCCGGAAAAAAGGGATTTATTCTTTGCCGCGCGAGCCCGCGGGAGGGGGGGGGCGCGGCTTCTTACGCGATACCTGCGCGGTCGCCGTTGTTGCCTCGCGCTCGTCGAAACCCTCCGTAGCGGCGCGACGTTTCGCCTGTCAATCCTCTTCGCAGCCTCTTTGCTGGGATCTTGATCGCGTTGTTTATTGACCGTGGTCGCCGCGCTGTTTTATTTTTGGATCGAATGGATGCGATATCGAAGCGAGGTCCTGATTTGGGAGGCTGAAAAGATAACCTGACATAACCTAACAAAGATAAGATAATATTCTAGGGTGTTCGACATTTGACAAAAACATTCCTAATTCATCATTTCATCGATATCAATATCCTTCAGATCTTTTGTAAAACTCATTAAGATTGCGTCATATGAATGTCACACATTCTTCAAGCACCGCAGAGAGCGAAAAAGCGAGAAGAAAATCGTGTTTTCAAAGTTTCAGATCTGAAATTCCGAAATCAGTTTTCCACTTTTCCGTTCATATTTCCGTAGCATTTGTTACTATTTGGCGGAGTGATGAAAACGGGTGCATACGACGTAACAACAACTGACATAACCTAACATCTGTGTTTCCGTGCCGCGGCACCGTCGTCGCGCCAAAAAAAAAAATAAATAAAATCGTACAGGCAGCCGATTCGACGAAAATGATTTTCTTTTGTCGCCGAAGCGAATTCGATTATCGGCGAAAGCGGCGCAGTTGCTTTGAATAATCGGTAATTAAATTACCGAGCCGAGCAAGCAAACGGGCGAATCGAAGTACGGCGGACGACGTCGACGTCGACGGTTTGATATCCGATACATCGATCCGGGGGGGGGGGGGCGTCAGAGGCTCGCGCGCAATCAATCTCGGCGCAACCGTTGTTTCCGACGCCTCGTACGTTACGGGAACGCGGGGTCCCGGGATTCATATTAAACGATATAAAGAAACAGGTCTCCCGGTGATTTATGCGCACAAATTGTCCTGTCGCCGTCGCTGTTCTTTCAGGACTTTCAGGAGCCGCTTGGCCGGGGGGGCGCGTGCGCCTCCGCCTCGCTTCCTCCTTTGTCGACATCTTATTGTCCGCCCCGCGCGCTGTACAATATCTGCTGCATTAAATCCCGCTCTTTCGCGATGCGCCCAGGCAATATGGTGCCTCCTGTGTCCTTCCTTCCGGCGCGCAACCCGTGCATCCCGTCTCGCCGCGTCTCGCCGCACTGCTTTTAAACGGCGACGCAGAAATCATTTCCGTTTCGAGCGCGCGGGCAAACTTATCTTACTTAGCGCACGGATTAACACGTTGAGCGCCACGTCAGCCGTGTTTGGCCGACGCTTGACTTTCCGTTTAGGCCATGTCAGCCATCGATGGCTGACAGCGTGTGACATGAGAACTTTAAAATTTACACTGTTTTACAACGTGACAATTAAAATTGCTTTAATTATGCGGCGATTTTATAATTAAAATTGCTTTAATTATGCGAGGATTTTAACCCTTTGCACTCGAGCGGTGACTCTAAGGCACCACTAAAACCATTCTATTTTATCCCAAAATAATTTTTGCAACAATAAGGTTCAGATTTAAAAAATTGTCAAGTAGTCAAACTGTTGGTAGGAGTAAATTTTGTACGCATGAAAATTTATCTTCTTAAATAGAATGGAAACACCGCGAACCAGAAAAATGATTTCGAATAATTATTTATTTAAAAATAAATTTACAGTTAATATGCCTCCGAGTGCAAAAGGGTTAATAATCGATCGTCGCCACGGAACGCGTTAAACTGTTACCAATACCAAAGACAAGTGGGGGGGAGAAAAGCGCAGCGGTGAACGACGCTCGGGCGCGGAATCAAATATTTCTCGCGCGTTACGTCACGGGCGCTGACTTTATAATAAGGCGCGGCGGCGAAAAGGGCACGGCATTCGGCTCACGTTCGCGTTTATCCTTTTTTTTACGAAATGAGTGATAATTCGTCGAAATCGAATTACCGGGGAACGGGCCAGCGTGAAAGGCGGGAGGGGAGGGGGAAGGGAGGGGCGAAGTTGGCCGCAACGGGCCGCGCGTTTTCGAAATTTCATTATGACGTACTGCACGTGCGCCGGAACCGTGCCGCGCTATACATAAATGATACGGTGGACGTAAGCGAACGTTTAAACCTCGCCGGAAAAAAAGAAAAAAAAAACGAAGAGCCAAACGGTTACACGCGGGCCGCGCTCGGGGTTTGGAACGCTCGAAATAATAATAATATCCTGGCCGATTTATTTGACCGGGATCTTGGGACGGCACGCGCGGAATTGTTAAGCGATTCACCGGTGAATTTTCCATTGGTCCTTTTACAATGGTCCTTTAACAATGTTCGATCGAATAAAATGGAACAGTGGAACGAGCTGTTTCGAGCGATCGTTAACTAGCGATTAACCCCTTGCGCTATTCTAACGAGTCAGACTCGTGATTCCATGCAAGATATAATAAATGTTAACCCTTTGCGGTCGGAGCCATTTTAACTTGAGATCCATAATACTTTTCCAAACTTATAGGGTTTTCCATAACCTGGTGCGTTTTGCACATTAGAAAATTGATATCTGCGAACCTTGCAATAGTTAACAGGCTCTTGACAATTTTTTAGGTGTGCAAGTAAACTCGATGAGAACGAGTCTGAAACGTGGCGTGATCATTTTCAGCGGCGCCATAGAAGCGCCATCCGACCGCAAAGGGTTAATATTATTAATTTCCACTATATCGAATTAAAAATAAATTCATCCGTTACCAAAGCTTAGAAAGAAAAGCACCTAAAGACAATGAAAGGAACAAAAACTGTCCTTTTATTAAAAATATTAAGGATAAATAAGTGCTGCGTGAAAAAAAGGGGTTAACGATCCGTCGACGAACAACGACACAATTATTGTACCGTACACTATTGTACGCTCGTCGCAATGCTGCTCATTTGAAACGCGTTTATCGCGCGCGACATTAAAATACAGAAAAGAGGGGGGGGGGGGGGGGGAAGCAAAGAGAGATTTTTAAATACGTTTCGCCAAATTTTGCGGAATATTTGGACCGCGCTGCCGGCGGCTCGAGGTTCACAGAACCGAAGACATTTCGCCGAACGCCGTAATCAACGCGGAGAACTCGTGCCCGCGCGTGGAATCCGCTCGCAGAAAATTTATACGTCGCTCGATCGTATCGCGTTCTAAACGCGCTCGTCCGACGAACCAATTAACGGATGCGTCTCTTTAAAAAGATCCGAACAATTACGGCAACAGTTCAAAGCATGATCGTTCCCCGGACCCTTCTCAGCGTGCCATTGTCCTTCCCCCGTTTGCCGCGGCCATTCAACTCCCTCCCCTCCCCCCCTCCCCGGCGAAGTCGATAAACAAATAGAGATCGCATCTCCCTGTTTGAAAATAAAAAAGAGAAACGGAAACCGTTCACCGCGACGATTCCCTTTGCTTTGACACCGGCGATCGGCCCGCTCGGCGCGCGCTCTCCCCATTACAATTAACGCTTCCTTGTCGGCTCAGGGCTCGCGAGAGAGGGCCCGTCCTCAAGAAAGACAAAGTGCTCTGGCAACACGCGCCGCTGTTTTCCATGCGATTCCCACGAGTGGCTCCGCGTAGGTGAAACGAAACCCCCCGTATCGTACACGGTGTACACCATGCCGTTGGCAAGCGGGTACCGTCGCGCATCGTTCGCGGATAAAACGAGGGGGGGAGAGAAAGGAAGCGGGCGGTTTTTCCGCGCGACGCTCGAGGGGGGATTCAACGTCAACCCTGTGCCGCGCAGAGCGCTCTCTCTCTCTCTCTCTCTTTCTCTTTCTCATTCTCAGCCTTTCCTATTCGTGTATGCGGATACACGAAGGCGTTCACGACCAAGACGACAGTCGCACGAACGCATCGGGAATCCTGTGACGCGCGTTTCCACTTTGATTCTAGTTATTAGCAGCCATCGTTGCGATCATCGTACACTTTAACTCTCTTAGTACCGGCCGAAAGACTCTGTATTCAGATTAAAGGCTCCCTTCAAAAAGGGAGAAGAAATAAAGAATGAAATTGTTGTTTAATAAAAATATTAACAAAACTATCTTGTCAATAATAGCCGACAACGATGTATCGTTGTTCGGTACTGAGAGGGTTAATGCTAGGTTATCGTCACGTTATTGATCACGAGGTCGTTCGAAAGGAGTTTGTTCCTATTTACCACCCCCGTGGTGTATATAGTGAAATTAACCCCTTGCCGTACTTTAACGAGTCGGACTCGCGATGGAGATTTATAACAATAAGCTGTTAGTTATGAATGCTCGTCCGTTCCTTTAACCCTTTGCACTCGAGTGGTGACTCTGAGGCACCACTGCTAATTGTTACATCACGTTCCAAAATTTCTATTACAAAAGCTTACATTTAAAAAATTATTAAAAGTGTAATTGTTATTGTACGAGTTACAAGATTCAATTTCAATCGAACATAACCTCTTTACCTTGTAAAATGGAAATGCTACATGTCGGAAATGTTACTTTAGAATTACAGTTAAAAAGGCCTCGAGTGCAAAGGGTTAAGACTCGCCGAAATCATTGATCAAAGACGTGGATTTTACTTCAATAATAAATCACGGATGCAACGCTTCGGTGCAGGAATAAAATGTTTTTCGCGGAACGTTCGAAAGTACGGCAGGATGCGGAAGTATAGTGGAAGCTTCGATCCGCGTCGAGGAACGTTTCAATATCGCCAAATCGACTAAATAAATTATTCTGTTACCGGGAACGCCTTTGAATCGCGTTCGAAGGCCGGTGGCGCCGCAATAATCTCCCATCTTACGCACACCTTCTGCCCCCCCCCCCCCCCCGCACCCCCGCCGCCTTTCGATTCGAGATTGTAAATAGTCCAGATGTCAATCGGCCGAGCCGCGAGGGAACCAAGTAATTTCCACGGAATCGAAAGACGGCCGTTTATGCGAAACGCTCTCCCGGGCTCGACGCGGAAATGAGGCCTGTCACTCAGGCCCGGGTCGAAGCCGCGCCAGAAGTCGCGGCGGGCGCCGGGAATTCCTCCGGAACACCGAGACTCCGCGCGACTCTTTAGCGATCGCGCGGTGCCGCGATGCTGCGCCTTAGGATCAACCCTTTACACTCGAAGCCATTTTCACTGTAATTCTAAAATCATTTTTCCAACATATAGAATTTCCATTTTATAAGGTAAAGAGGTTATGTTCGATTGAAATTGAATCCTGTAAATCATATAACAACAGTTATACTTTTAATAATTTTTGAAATTTAATTTTTCATAATATGAAAATTATTTCGGAACGTGCTGTAACAATTTTAGCGGTGACTCAGAGTCGTCGCTCGAGTGCAAAGGGTTAGAATTTCGATTAGAAAAATATCAGAAACGACTTTCTGAAAAATTCGATACAATTTGTAAGATTGATATTGAAACATTGCCTTGCTAAGATTTTATACGCTTCCGCAAATGTCCATCGGTTTGCAAGAAATGTTATCTTACATTCGAATGAATTTTATAAGAAGAGATAGGAGGAGCTTCTGAAGCTTGGCAGCACTGAGAGTGTTGTTTTAATTTTTGAGCGACCTGATATGTACAATGTTATTTAACAATAAAACTGACCACTCGTAAAGTATTGCAATACGCGTAACGAAACAGCATAAATAAGTTTCTAGTCGCATTCTAGGATGCACAAGCCATCTTCTTTGCGAAGAGTACTCGAGTCTTGGTGCTCGAAAGAGGGGGGGATGGAGAGCCAAGAATTAGCAGTTATTAGGATCCGGGAGGGTGGCGAAGGCCAGAAGAAGGTATCGACGGCTGGGTTAGGGTGAGAGAGAGAGAGAGAGAAAGAGAGAGAGAGCGGTTCGTCGCCGGGTTTCCTCACTTTGTCCTCCGTCTTTCCTGCGGCCGTGGTGCGCGCGGACCGGATGATATAGCGCGTGAAATTTGTCGTCATTGTGCTACGGACAGAACTACGCGAGGGTAATACGGCACTGCCGCTAACTAGCCCTTGTTATAACGGCGTTCGTTCTCTCCGTTCGCCGACTGTCAACCCCTGTACCCGCGCGCGCGCCACCCTTCGAATCTGCCCGGCCCGAGTCGGCGTCGCTCGGCTAGGCTCGGGGGGCTCGGCAAGGGCCGCTCTCTCCCTCTCTCCGCCACGCCGCACCGCATCGCACCGCACCGGGGGGAGGGGGAGTGGCGCGCGTACAGTGTTTCATTTTGACGGGCCAGCCCGGTCGGCAGTGCCGAGTCGTCGAAACTATAACAGCTCTAAATGCCCTACGCTCCATGGATTTCCCCGAAATCCGGTAATTACCTCCATTCTCGTCAAGCGAGGAAGAGGCAGGGGGGCGGGGGCGGGGGTGGTCGGGTCCGAGAGGGTGAGCGGGAATTACTCGAGATCGTCGAAGCTTTTGCAGTCCGGGCGTAGTCCGAATTTCACCGAACGAGCAATTTTCTATCGCGTTCGCGCCAACGCGCTCCCATCGGGCACCCCGCGTGCACGCATCACGCTTTTCTTCCCGTTCCGTTGTCGTCCTCTTATTGTTCCTTACGGATCAGTTCTCTTGTTCTTTGTTAACCCTCGGCTCGGAAACCACCCGGCGAATCCGGAGATTTTTCTTGCGAACGTCGCGTTGTCCTTTTTTCGACAAGTTTAAGGAAATTCTTTAAAACAGATTTTCTGAAGAACGATTACAAATCCGGAAAATTGTAAACTCTATATGTAAACGTATATCTTGAAAAGAAATTGTACGTATTTAACCCCCTCTTAGTACCGGCCAAATAAGTCTGTATCTGAGCGAAGTGTTTAAAAGTCGTTTGACGAAGTTTGATAAAGTTTCGGAATGAAATTGCAAGAATTTTGAAAAAATTACTGAAAAATTAAAAAATTACTGAATTTTGAAAAGCCTGATAAATAACAAGTTCAGAAAGGGAGAAGAAATAATATCCAACAACAATGTATCGTCGTTCGGTACTAAGGGGGTTAAAAATTAATTATTTATTTTTATAAATAGAAGAAAATCGTTTGTTTCTTTAATCCAATTTTTTTTCGGGGTTAGGATAACGCGGTTGAATTTCTGAAAGCAAAGAACAGGTGGGTATTATATTCGTACCGATCCCATGATAACCCGAGACCGGCAAGAGGTTCAAAAGCTCCGCGTATTTATTTTTAACAACAACCGGCCACCTTGTGACGCTGATAACTAGAAATTTTTTTCGAACTTTTCCCGTTTGCAAAATATTACCTCGGATAAAAAAAATTTCAAACACGCGAACGCGTTAAAAAATGCGAATTCCGCAAGCCGCGCTTTAACCGACACCAGGCTCGCCGCTTTTTGCAGCAATATTATCATGCTGCGCCTGTTATTTGCAAATTTTTCCTGACCTTTCAGCGGAGTCCCTCGCCGGGGGGTTTGAAACCATGAAAACCCCATGCGCTAAGAACCACGCGGTTTTGGTGAAATTTAAAAAAAAAAAATGTGGGTTCGTTTTTTTAGTATAAACAATGTTGTACCGCAATTATTTGTGGCTTTGAAGGATGGTTTTGAAGAATTTTCGACGAAACGTGGGAGCGATTTTCTTGGACATTTTTCCCTAGAAAATGTAATTCACTGCGGGGGGGATGGGAGAGGAACTGTGTTTCACGTTAAATAATACAAGCCCGTCACTTGCTGTGTTACTGCAGGTGTTGCCGAGGAGTATGGTAGATATTATTTCCCAATTCGATATCCCTGCAGATTTCGAGCAGGGTCTATAGGGACTCCCTTCTTTCTATGAATAGAGATAGATACGACGAAAAGAAATCTTCAAATAACATTCTATGACACAGTGCAAATTGTATCTTATAATTAAAAATATCATAAATATACGTAACATATATAGTATACATAAAAATATAATTTAATATAATTGAAAGTATATTTGCTATAGAGATCTTGACGACCTTTATATACTGTGCAGCAATTAAATTGTTTGAATTAAATTAAATTTTTAAAATATAATTGCTGCACAGTAAAAATTGTTTGAAATAAATTAAATTTTTTAAATTTAATTGCTGCACAGTAAAAATTGTTTGAAAGGTAAACCAAAGACCAAAAAGAGCCAAGAGAATCAGAAGAAACAAAAATAGTCTAGGATATAACAGCTCAAAAACCATAATCTTATAATCACCCCAACCAATTGCAGTTTTCGTAGACAATTATTACGAAGACGATCTCTATCAAATCAGCCCCAAAGATATTCAGACGTCTCGCCCAATTACGAGAACGTTACTCCGTTTCAAACGGTATATTAATAATTATTTCACCGATTGTTGATTACACGATGCATCACAGAATCAGGAAATACGGATTTTATTTTTCCGCCTCGCGACCCCTCGCGTGCGAATAATACGAGGTCAAGGAAATTAGGTTAAGGAAATGGTCCCCGAACGTATCCCGTAAGATTCCGCGGAGTTTTCGGTGCATGTCTGCTGTTCATTGGACAAAGTCGGCGCGCCCTGTCCGCAGAAAGCATACCGCGAGCAAATCGGTTCCCTTTGAGCGATAGGAATTCGGCATACGCCTTCCCATCCGGCGCGGGTGGAATTCCAAGCGCAGTGGACATTTCCGCGGGAAGAGATTCAGCTCGTGAAGAGGGAGGAGGCGGAGAAGGAGGCGGAGAAGGAGACGGATCTGAACGAGGGTTCCTTTGTGAAACTTGAACTCGCTCGAGACAAAGTCTTAAAACTTGAAACGAATCGGAAGCCTGGACGGCGAAAACCAAAAAAAGGTTGACCGCGAAGGAAAACGTGGAAACAGGTGAAAGGGAAGGCCGCGTGCCGCCGCGGAGACGCGCCGATCCGCGTCGGTCTACGCGACGCGCAGGCCGCGGCGTTAAAAATTCATGCCGGGCTCCTTTAACGCTTCGCACGCGAGTTTTTAAAGCTGCCCCGCCCCCCGTACATTAGCACGTAAAGTACAATTTTACGGTAAGTGGCCGGCTTTTGACAAGCCTCGTTACGAGTGCTTTTTATGGCCGCCGCGCCTACACCGGCTACAATGTTTACTTTAAACCGCGATTCCACGCGACGCCGACGGCGACGCGCTATTAAAGGAGTAGCAGCCTGTCGACGCAATTTTAATAAAGACGGATATGCCTGCTCTCTAACAGCCCCTGTAGACGTTATCCGACGAATTCCCAACGCTCCGTGTTGAAATCAACGTAGGGTAGTCGAACTGAGAGTTGACCAATTGCTGTGACAATATTTATAATTACTGACCATATTTACCTAATAAAACGCACTATATTCTCTTGTATTTTATATTCGCCTGTTTCTGAATTCGTTACGGTTTTTATCCCGCGATTAAACAACGCCACCCTCGCGTTACATTAACCCCTTGCACTACAATTCCTGTCACCCTTTCTACGTCACCTTAACATTTATTTGTCGTCAATATTTCCCTTAATACTACCAGACAATTCTTGTTTCTTTTATTCTCTCTATGCACGTATATTTAACCCTTTGCACTCGAGTGGTGACTCTAAGGGCACCACTAAAATTGTTCTATTTCATGCCAAATTAATTTTGCAACAATAAGGTTTAGATTGAAAAATATTGTCAAGTGGTAAAACTGTTGGCAGGAGTCACAAGAATAAATTTTCTATGCACAAAAATTGATTTTGTTAAATAGAATGGAAATACCACGAACCAGAAAAATTATTTCACAGTTAAAATGCCTCCCAGCGCAAAGGGTCAAACCTTTGATAACAGAAGAAATAAATTTAATTTCGATCCAAAATAAATTAATAATATTTATCCATAGTAAACCTTGCATGAAATTTGTATCATGAGTCTGACTCCTAACTATAGCGCAAGGGGTGTAGAACTAAAATATCATCAGAAATTCCACTTAAATCCGAACAGAATCTGATTCGGTCCATTAGAGGAACACGTTGCGTCTAATCAGCGATATCCGCGTATCATTTAACAGGCATACCGAATTCAATCGCACGGTTGATTGATCGAAGCAAAGGAGAAACGACGGCGAGGGGCGCGCGATCGGGTCGACTCCGGTGCGAAACGAATTGCCGATCGTTCTGAAGTCCGCGGACCGACGTATCGGGCCGGACAAAATATTCACTTTGCAAGATTGACCGTCCGTATAAACCGCCGTAAAACGCATATGCTCCTGCAGGCCGCGCCGCGTGTAAATGCATGCGCGCGCGCGTGCGGCAGACGATCGCGGAGCCGACCGATCTGCGCAGACACTGAAAAACGGGACTGTATATCTCTGCGGATCGATCGGCCGCAATCCTTGAAAATTTATATCGATTTATGCGAACGATATCAAGCCCGCCGTAGAGTGCATGCGTCGCGGGGAGTGAGACGGAAAGAGAGAGAGAGAGAGAGAGACAGGGACGGTTAGTATCCAAGACGTCAGTTTGATCCCCCTTAACTGCGTCCCCAAGCTCGATTTATTACAAAGACCGAGCTGTTTCCAGAGACGCATTATCGATAAGGCTGCCGTTCAGAGCCTCGGAAACCTTGATATAATTCCGCGAGCTTCATCACCCCTTTTATTTATCTCTTCCTCGTCCGCGAACTCGTCCGCCGCACACTTTCCTCCTTTTTCTTGCGGATCGTTATTGCGCCATTATTCCGATTCGAGATTTGCCGGTCGAGGGCCGTACCCTTCGCGTGGGGATCGATAACGTATTAATTCGAGCCGCGGGACACGTTACTTCCGCCAATCGAACTCTTCAAATCGTCCAAAGTGTCCGTCTTCGCACGATTTTCCTAATTCGAACGATTTTATGGTTACCTTGGCTACCTTTGACAATTTAACCCCTTGGGTACGGATTTATTTGAGAAAATATTTGCACGTGGAACGGATATAATTTTTGGTTGCTTGGAGTAGTATGTAGAAGCAGTACATTCTACGTAAGAATTTATTTATTTCTAAAATATTGGTGACATATGTAGTATTAACATGTCTTTAAGAATTGCAAAACAAAAATAAATGTTTTACGAACGACGTCTCTCAGACGTCAAATGTACCCAAAAGTTTAATTTTTGGTTTGACGTCTTAAACGCGTCATCCGCTCCTAGGGGAAAGAAGCGAATGACGTGTCTCAGGCGTGAAATGTACCCAAGGGGTTAACCTGCCGGGAAAAATATCTAGAGCAGTGCGAGTCCTGGTCGAGCATGGGTGTCCTATCATTTTGTCGCGCAACAAGGATGCGTCACCCAGTCACCGCCGGCTTGCAAATGTCTTCGAGAGGTCACGGGAGTCAAAGGGTTACGCGGGAGGCACCGAAGAGAGGTCGAGGGGTGATAATCGCCGGGATACTATGAATTTACCCCTTGGCCCCACGAGCTCGTACATTACGGACTCAAGTCCTCCCTTACTCTCGGCGAACCCTTCTTTCCCTTCCTTGCCGAGGGACTGCCACCTGAACTATACGTTTTCACGAATAACACTCCCCTCCACCCACTCACTCTCTCTCTTATTTTAACTCGATTTATGTATTTTTCTTTGCCCGAAGAGATTTATACCGTAGCATCTTACAAGGAGGCGTAATTATTAATCTTTCTAGGGGATTCTTATGAATAGGGTGCTTGCGATGATTTCATGCCAGCCAGTTTGTGTTTTGTATATGCTACGATCTCTTCTAGCGTCTCTTTTCCTATTTTCACTTTTTGCTGTTATAGTGGATTAAAGTTTTGTTTGCGAGAAAGTGGCATTGTCACAGAAGGATTAAATTAACAATTTATTATACTTGTAAGCAAGATATTAAGTTCTGATGAAGGAAACAGTGTTTTAAAATGTCCAAATGATATTCTTAAATATTTGGCTCTCTAAAATATTGCTAGTTTTTGACTGACAGTAGTTTGAAACTTGGGTCTGAATGATCCAGCGTGTTCCGTATGACAAATATGACAGCAGAGGGTTAATTCAATTTCTCCATTTTTATTTAGCTCGAGCAACGTTCAATGAAAAACACTTATTAATCTCCCCCTTAATTCTCCTAATTTTCTTACACATTTTTAGACTATCTTCCGATCATTAACAACAGGCCAAAGACGTCCGAAACAAGAGAAACGAAAAGCCGAGATGAAAAACAGGAATTGCGATCGCGGATCGAGAGGGACGATCGGTGAAATTTTCTCGAACAATTTGTTCGTCGCCGGCGGGTACCTGTGGATCGCGCGAACATGCGCGCTCGCTTTAATTAGGCGGCAAGTTTCCATTGGTAATGGACTGTGTAAGACAGCTGTCCGACAGCGTTTCTCCGCGCCGCTGGAATGTCAGGTGTGTTTAACCATCTACTGGTAACGAGCCCGGCACAGTAAAGGGAAGCGGGAGGGGGAGAGACGGTCGGAGAGGAACTTGCCCGTCCTAGACAACGCCGGGGAATATCTCCGCGCAGGTCCCACTAGTGCATTTAGAATAAGTTACGGCATCATGAGATTACAAGTCTGTAGCATAAACCCTCCTTACTCGGCGCGAGGCGGCGGAGAAGACCTCCGCTGCGCTGGCATGCCGGCGCCATTAATTAAGAGCTTCTAAAGGGCTGGAAAGGGTACAATCTTCCGCGCGAAGACACCTACCCCTCTAGTCGACGCCTGGCCACCAAAAAACCATTATCCGGCTCGCCGTGTCACGCCCGCTGCTCGACCAATTAACAACCTAACGAACAACGCGGCCGATCGGTCGATACCAAATACGATCGTTGAAAAATACATGGATTAGTGCATAGAAACAAAAGGATTCTATATCTTTAGGCTCAACGATTTTAGAAATTTGTCATTAAAACTTAATGATTGTTCAAATCAGAGAGGCGCGAGTGTTTGAATAATAGAGCAATTACTCGATTAAAAGAGTTATTGATTTATACAGAAAATATTGTTTATACATAGACTACTATAGATTGCATTATTTTTACAACACGTACTATTACAGCACTACGTTACACCTGCCTCTCGTCTCATACAATTATTTTTACATCAATAACAAATAGTTAAAAGTATCAAATATCAAAAGTACAAATTTCTTTCTATTTATAATAATGGTAAATGCTAAAATGCTACATATCAGATGAAATTTACGTTCCAAGTATATCTTCCAGTATTCCTAACATTTACATTCGAACAACGAGAAATTATACTTTTATTTCAATCGAAAAGAAATTAATAACGCAGGAGAAGTTTAAGAACAAAATGCCTCGTTATAATCCTAAATAATTTTAAATTGAGAGCACGATCAAGGTAGCAATAATTTAAGATTTATAATGAGAGGTGGCAATAATTTAAAAAGCGTAGATTAAAAAATGCCCCGATACAAAAATATAGCTATAGAGTCATCGCAGATACTATAGAGTCATCTCCGCGCCAGGGCCCATAAAATCTGATTACGAGGAATCATGCCGAATTGACAATTATATTTCGCGACCGCCGTCGAGGCAGCCAATAAACAATTTCGGCTGAAATAGGCAGTCAGCGAGCGCGACGCTAAAGGGGGGAGGGGAGGAGGACAGCGCGTGATTATAAAGGGGATCGAGAAAACACGATTCCCATAAAGGGGCCGGTAATTCGTCCGCTCCGAAATGAGGAGGGAAGGGGGTATATAGAAGAAAGTCTGGCTATAGCGTGCTCTCGTCCGTGTGGGTAATACATATCTCGAGAGGCGCGTTGCTCGAGAATATTTTCAAGGGCGTGTAGCCGCGGACGCGGAGGCGCGCGCGAACGCGACAAGTTCTCGGGTTCGGAACTTTTTTTCCGAAGGCGAAAGGTGCCTTCCGATAGTGGAGTCAGAGGGCGGGAGTGGCATCCCTGGCAAGGTTCGCGGGACCGGAGCTCGAAACCCTTCAGTATTCAGCACACTCGATCACACAACAGTTATCAAAGGAACTCATTTGAGCGGTTGAATGGATAGAAAGGAAGTCAATCTCGGTGCGCGGAGATAAGGCAGCCGTTTTCCCCCCCGGTTCTCTCGCCCCGGCCGCCCCCATCCCCCCCGACGTAGTCTCGCGCTTACCAACGCCACCCAACTACCCTCTATACCCGTGCAGCTCCCCCTCCCCGACCACCGAGCCGCCGGCGGAGCTGTTCGCGCCCTCCCCGCGCGCAGCTGTTCTGCTTGCACGGCTGTTCGTCGTCGTCGTCGTCGTCGTCGTGCACCGGGGCTAGGTGCCTCCAGACGCCTCCGCGGCGCCTTATCCGACGGTATATAGTCATCATCTGGACCTATCCTATTCGCATGCCAATACTTTCCGCGCGCTCTCCGCGCGAGTTTACGAGCAAAAATTACTGCGAGACTGGTAAACACCTCGTCTCGACGCTCCGTCGAGCCTTTATGATGTCTGCTCGTTCCGCGGATGCATCGCGAGAGTCGATAGCGATATTTAATTGATTAGGATTTTATTATATGCGAAACTACCGTAAACAGAGATCGGGATTACTCGATTGTACAATTTTGATTAGAATTCGAAAGTTGTCAGTGGACTGCGGATTTGATGGATTCGTGATAGAAACGAGCAGATAATATGCGAAACGGTAGTAACAATCATGCAGGTATAAAATATATTGTTGTATTCAACTAGTTATCATTATTAGGTAAATTCGCATTTTGAAACTGATGGAGACAATTTTTATTTGAACTATTACAAGCCACGCTAATGATGCTTGTATTTAAAAATTGTGCAGAGAATCGTGCAAAACTGATAAAAACATCATTGTATTTAACTCGTTAACATTATTAGGTAAATCCACATCCTGCAATTAACGGAGACAATGTTCATTTTGCATAGAAGTCCACAAGCTAACAATTACTTGCCACGCTAATTTTTAAAATTGATAAAAACATTATTGTATTTAACTCGTTAAGTTTGTTAAGTAAATCCATATCTTGCAACTAATGGACAATGTTCACTTTGCATAGAAGTCCACTATCTAACGTATACATGGCATGCTAATTTTGCTTATGCTTAAAAATTGTGCAAAATTAATATTATCTTACTGTTTAATTTTCGTCATAAATTTATAAAATATTGCAAAGTAAGGATCTGCGACAGGACGGTCCAGATCCGATAACATATTCCTACCAACCGACTGTCGGCCGATATAGTCTCATAAATAACCCACGAGAAAGTTTATTAGTTTATCAGTGGCTCCCGAAGCCCCGTGGTAATTACATGTAAATAAATGTATGGGTCTGGATAGTTACCAGCGGGAAGAGTTGGCTGGTAACCGAAGAAGGTATAGGCGTAGAGTTGAATCCGGAAACCGCCTTTCGACCCCCCCCCCCCCCCCCCCCCGGAACTTCATCCCCTACTTTCATCCCCCTCTTTCTTTCCATTTCTTCGTTGGTCCTTTGCTTCATCATCCTCCCACTCGCTCTTTCTCTCGCTCTCTCTCTCTCTCTCTCTTTTTCTCACTTGCTCTCCCCGTCACCTTTCCAACCCCCCCAGACAGTCCCCAACAGAGAAGATCCTCGAGACGGTATAATTTTCAGGAGCACGTCGCAGCACTGCGCAAAGTTTGTCTTTAATATATTCTTACATGCGCCTCCAGATTAGATTAAAACTGCGAACGCATGAACCGTCGGGGGG
>NC_135776.1:19300068-19314406 GCF_028453695.1 Augochlora pura | reverse complement strand
AATATTTCGTTTTCTATAAAAGACAAAGAGGACGAGCACGTCCGTGTCCTCCGTCCTGTTATCGAATGACGAGGGTCGGACGTTTTAAATAATTCGTCAGCCGTGGACGGTGGTTCCGTGGAAAGCGAACATAATCGCGAGATCATCCAATCCAATCAGCGGCAATTTGTCCGCAACTTATGAGATTAAGCGATCGCGGGAGAGCGCCGTAGGAGAACGGTAGCCTCGGCTAATGGCATACAGAGGGACGACGGGCGAACCGTCGTAATCCACAGTACAAACAAATCCTCGGAATGTTCAACGAACGTCCAGTAAACACCGTCGGTGTGCGGAGCGTCGCGTCGCGTCGCGGCGGATAGGTTCATATGCTTAGCCGACGCTTCGTTTTCACTTTCGACGTGAGCGCGCGCGCGCGCTCGCGTTCGCGGCGGGCTACGTAATCAGTGGCCGGCTTGATTATAACTTCGGCTAATTGTCTTTGGATGGAATCCTCTGCAAACGCAACTATTGTGACAGACAATTTGACCGCTTCATCGTCGGCCGAACGACCGCGCAAACTATGATTACCGGCGGCGATCGTTATCATCGGTCGCCGGACGTGGCAAACGATCTCTTAGCTTGATTACCGATACTCCCGATATTCTTTCCGTGCTACCGGATTTGATACAAACGCCAGGCATTCCTCTAGTGGCCACTCCAATCCCCTAACAAGCTCGTCAGGCTAATTACTATTTTCAATCGATACATTCAATTAATTCGACGATGAATAAATTCCACGAGAGCTTGCCCGACGATGAATTTAGTAAACTTTTCAATGGTGGAATTCATTGGACGTTCCGCGTCTCGGAAATAGTTCTGTATATAAAGCTATTATTTTGTATACGAATTAATAATAAAGTTTACGATTCTCCCTATTATTAAACGCTTGTATAAGCTAAACTATTTTTAGAAACGCAGAAGACGGCTTTACAATTAAGAAACCGCATTTAAATCACGGAAAATAATTACAGAAACTTTGATATTCTCGCAATATTTTTCTTGCAATATTTCCCGTAATTTATTTTGCACCGAATCGCGGGCTGAAATTTATTCCGTGCAGAGTTTTATTGAAAGTATCGCCGGACAGGCGATACGCGGTAATAAAATTCGGCCGTGATTATCGGTCCGTCCGACACCCCCACCCCCTGCGTTTAATTTACAGAATTCGTCGGATCCGCGTAATCAGAGGATCGCTTGTAAAATAATCGACTCGCGCTGGAAATAATGTTCGGTCGGCGACTTCGACCGAGAACCTTGTCCCGAAAAGAACTCGTCGAAAGAAGCGGCCGTCGTGGCAGGAGACGGAGGGGGGGAGAGGGGGCAAAAGGGAGATCCATAACGGGGCGGTAGTCGATAAATTTGCTAGAAGTTTAATTTCATTTTATAGGCGTGATACTTTAGCGAAAGCACCTACGCTTTACGCTAACGGCGCTGTGGTACTGCACGAGGGGCCGCGGCCCTCCACCATCGAGGTAGGAATTATACATTACGCCGCCTTAAATCATGGCTCGAGCAGCGCGCGCGCGCGCGCGCACGGCCTCGTGTAATTATATCGTCGTTTTTGGAGCCACTGTTAATACACCCGAAGTACGCGTCGCGTGATTCCTAACTAACATTCCCGCTATCGTGTTTCGTTATTTTTCCCCGACGTTTTACCTTACCTCAGGCGGGCTACAACGCGACGGAATTATTCGCCAACAGCTTCTCCGCGGTCCAATAGAAAAATCAAAGGAATCTCGCGGAATTCGTGGATTTTAATATTTTCTACTTGATCGACGAATTGCCTGGTTTAACGCATTGATTGCCATTTTGCAAGCGACATGGCTGTTGCAATTCTTTGTTAGGTACATTTAATTACATTATAATTATTTCTTTTTGGTAGCAAAATAATGCATAGAACATCGTGGAGAAACACAATTTTATTGGTAACACTTTACCGACCGGTCATTCGGCCATAAACATTTAGCTGTATGTCATATTTTCATTTCTATTTTCATTTCATTTATTTTATTACTCGCGAGAGATATTTAATATTTAAAATGATTATATAATAACATTGAAGCTTGGTGTAGTACAGTTTACTATATTTATTTCAATAATAAGTAACGAAATTATTAGTTACCACGACAGCCGATCCACAAGCTGCCGATTGTAAGAAAAAGCCATAATTATGTATAATTTGATTAATAAATATATAAATTATTATAACTTATTAAATATATATATATATATTCATATATTTATATATTTTTAACATATGGTACGACCATGCATTATTGCAACTTGAAAAATAGTATGATTTCAAGACCCTAATTCCCCATTCGCTGACAACTTAATTTATTTTTATAATTCTACTATAATTTCACTATCTATAATTACTGCTCTTATATATACGTATAAATTGACTCCGGTTTTTAGAAGATTTCTAACTAATCTTTATCGTACTCTCTCGTCGCAGAAGTATTCTTCCGACTATTACTTTTCTCCCATCGATTATTCCTCGCAGATATTTAGCCAACGCGAGGAAGTAAAACTTTGCGAGACGACGGTGGTCGGGCGAAATACCGTGATCGCGCGATCTCTGATTAAAATTCGCGAACTCGGAACGATTCGCGACCGAGGTTCGATTGTTCGATTTTAATCAGACTAGGCTCTGTCACGGGCTCCTTTATCGTCGAATTATTAATCGTTGATCATTAAGGGCGGGAGGGGGCCTGTTGCCAAAAAGGGAGATATAGGCGGCTCGAAGCCAGATTGCCAACGGAAAGGAGACAATGAGTGCAAGGAGAGGCGGACGCTGATCAAAACACTTGATTAAAGAAACTTTCCGATAGCTACTCCGCGAGAAAACCGACATCGGGCCGCGGTGATTGGATAAGCCGAGGCACCAGAATTTTCATCGTCTCCTTGCCCGTCCCCGCCGCCGACGCACCCGTCCCCCCTCTGCCGCGTCCCTCTCCCCCGTTCGTCCGTCCGGTGCTCGAAAGTTTTTTCGACCACGCCAGGAGACTACTCGCTGTTTTCCCTTACTTGCCAATCCTTTGTTACCCCGCTGCAAATTCGTAGCTTCGACGGCGCTTTAATTAAATTAATCTTCAACGCCCAACACCGGCCCTTTTTTCTCTCGTCGCTTTTTTTCCGCTCGTTCCTCCTCTCCTTCACCCGCCTTCTTCTTTTTTTTTTTCTTTCGCTTTCTTGTTCGCTGTTCATTCGGCTCTTGCGCTTTTCACCTTGCCCGTTGAACGGGGTCTAGGCAAAACAACCCCCCCCCCCCCCCGCCCACCCCGCCCCCCACCCCCCCCCCGGGTAATGAAAAACCAATAGCGCGAAACCGAACTTCCCTCATTTAGCGTAATTACCTCGCGCCGTGTTGATATTCAATAAATTTTTCCATACACCTTTTTGCCTCCGTTCGAAACGTTTTTTTATCGATCGGCGCAACGAAGGATTCGCAGAAGTGATTCGAAAGCGCGAGAATCGGTAAGGTGATGACGTATTTAATTTTGTGGTGGAGAGCGATCGTCGAAGCACGCGCGGTCTCGAAGGGTTCGATGGCGCGGCGAACGTCGCGATAATTGCGGATCCGACGTTAAAGTATTTCCATTAGACGGTGAAAACGTGAATTGACCGAAACACGGTCTCGCGATTGTCTCCTTTTTAATGAACAGCCTCGTGGAGACCGCGTGTCCCGAAAATTGTTCAGCACTTTTCCACGATTTCGCCGGCGAGAGGCGGTCGGGGGGGGGGGGGGGGGGGGGCGTTGGTCGGCGCCACGGCGAAATGAAAGTTAAACGGGGTATCAGGGAAAATGAGGATCTTTTTAAATCGCGGACGTTTATCGCGGCAATTCCGCGAGAATGTAGACGTTTCTTGACTTAACTCTCGACTGCGAGCGCGCCACCCCTCGTTTGTAGCGACGCGGCGCGGCGCGCTCTCTACTTTGTACGATGGCTTATGGGATTTCCCGTACTACCTACCCCCACAACCCCGCGAATCTTATTAATCTTCCATTCAATTATCGTTTAAAGACCTGCCGGAATTGCGGTAATGCGACGCGCCGCGGCGGATTGTTCGTCCGCGTTTTTGTTTTGTCTGTGTTCAGATGCGACGCCCGTTTCATAGTTTCCAAATATTATGTTCCAAATATCAGGGTGGAAACTATGAAACGGGCGCTTTTACATAGTCTTTGTATAGCTGCGACGCCCGTTTCATAGTTTCCAGATATTATATATCAAATATTAGGGTGGAAACTATGAAACGGGCGTTTTTGTCTAGTCTTTGTATAACTGCGACGCCCGTTTCATAGTTTCCAGATATTATATACCAAATATCAGGGTGGAAACTATGAAACGGGCGTTTTTGTCTATTCCCTGTTCAACTGCAGCGCCCGTTTCATAGTTTCCAACCTTTTCTACATCGAATATTTAGCAAAAAGTGAATAACGTGAAAATTGTCGAGGCTCTTCGTAAAATCGCGATATTTCAGCGAAATTGGCAGCGAAATTCGTAGCTCGGGGATGACTCACGATCATGGCAGCCAGCCCTCCCCGTATCCATATCGGTCGATGAGAAATGAGAGCTTCTAAAGGTATTGAGAAGGAATAAATTTCACGGGCATTTTGTTGCGTGCGAAGGAGGCCTAACCAAGTGAAAACGAAGACGAGGAGAAGAATTACCGTCGAAATGGTGAAGGACGGGTTCGAGGGATGAAAAAAGGTCGACGGGGGTTGGAGGGGGGAGGAGGGGGGCAGAAGCGGATAGAATGGATAGCACGGCGAGAAGACAGAAGACAGGCAGTATTATTGCTTTAATCGATCAGCTCGATAATTCTATTACCATTTGCGTTATTCAAATGGTATTTAATTTTCCGCAACGTTACCTTTATTTCCCGATTTACATTTCATTCGTTCGGAATTGTCTCGCACCCCCCGCCCCCTCGCCCACCCACCGGCAGACCTATTTCTCCTTCATCCCCTACCCGGCGGCGGCTCCAGAGTTCATCCCTTTTATTTTATCTTTTTTATCTTCTCTTTTCTTTATTCCTTTGGTCTTTGTTCTTTCTTTCTTATTTTTTTTTGTGGGTCATTTGAAAACTGCGGCCTTTCGCATCTGCATATCGTTAACCTTTTCACGGGCCGTTCTTCTGCAATTCGATTGCCGTTTCGCTGCAGAAATTGCATTATTGATATATCGAAATTCGGTTATCGGTGTCTTGAAATTCGATTACCAGCGACCTGTCCAAATTGTTGCATCATCGATATACGTATATCGAAAATAGTCGGCCGACGCATTGTGTTGCGCAGCCTGCGACACCGACGATCGTCGAACTAGAAATATTTCTAGTAATTAGACACACAGAATTAAAAATATTTTTAGAACTTTTAGTCTTCCATTTAGAAATAAAATCTGTAGGAATGATGATGATCTCCCAATTTTTCTGTGAACGTTATACAATTTTAAAAATGAATTCTTCGACTGAAGAATAATTCACCGTCGGAGAATAATTCGCCATAGGAGAATAAATTAGTAAAAATATCGTATCCAAGCTCCCTTATCGAATTAACAAATTCAACTTCAGCAATCGTCTCCGAAATAAATTGCAGAAGATATTTAAAACTATATATTATACTGTTGCATCCACAAAATGTTCGCGAACTATTTAATTTGCAAACGGTGAATACGATCCACAAAAGGGAGAAGTGCAAAGCATTCGATTGATTTGAAATAAAAGTTGATGCTCGATGAATTAGAGAAACAAGCAAAGAAAAACAGCCACTATCTACACTTTGATTTGAAACAGTGTCGTCATAACCGACACGTACATATATATATTAATTCTTGGGAATTTAATACCCTAATGCAGCGACCGCGGCCAATCAAGAAATATTTCCCGTCTGTTTTCGTTGAATGCGACGCGAGGAACCATCGTCGTGTGTTTGGCGAGAAACCGAACAAAATTAAGTTGCGAACTTACCATCTTTGAGCAGCGGCCGTGCATACCGATATTAAATCCGGGCTCTCTGTGCCAACAGTTCCGAAATCAATTACGATATTGGCCTGCCGTTTGCACAGCCTCAAACTTCGCCCCCCACCGTTTGTTGAAACTTGTACAACGTTTTACGTAGACGTCTTGTAACACGCAAGGGTTATTCAACCTCGTTCGACTTCCATCGCAGAATCCTCCGATGATCCTGATGTGGAAAGAACATTAACAATTTATCAAAGAGTCTCGAACGTTTTAACATCGTTCCCTAGTTAAAACCGAGCCATTTTCTCGATCGATTTACAATCTCCGAAACGATAACTTCGCCAATTAAATATTACTGATAGACACGAATCTGCAAAGTCCAATTCAAGCATTTTTAGCACGATAGAATCTTGTTCAATTTACATCGTCAACGCGGATTGTTATTTCATAGTTTTCGCGAATCCGGACACTGCAAAGCGAATTGAAAATTCATGCGAACAAATGTGGAGCTTTACGAATTTTATGAAACCATTTGCTCGCTTAACGCTTCAACTATTAAAAAGTTTCTCGATGACTGTGCTGCATTAAAAAACGCTCTAATTGTTCTCTGTTCAATAATAATTCTAAACTGAGATGGAGTAAACTTCTATTAAATATTGTTATATCTTACTTTGTTCCAAACGTGTACTATACTATATAATATACTATGTAACAATATAATATGTAATATATGTAATATACTATACAATATAAAAGTCCATAAGGGCTGCTAGGTGACATCCATGATGGCTCGAAAGTTGTAAGCCGTCGTGTAAGGCCGGCAAAGGGTGCCGAGAAACAGATTGGCGGGGTCACAAAGCAGGGTTTAGAGCCGGCCGTTGGATATTTATATTCATATCGATGCATGGGAAAAGTTGGCAACCGCCTCGCCATCGGCGAACGCGGGAACCTGGACGCGGACGCAAAGGCTCCGCCACCTACGGTATCCCCCCTGACTCTACATAGTCGACTCTACATATTTATAATTTTTTACGTTGTAATTTTTAATTTATAATTTTTTGCTTCGTAATTTTTAATTTATAATTTTTTACTTCGTAATTTTTATTTTATAATTTTTCACTTCGTAATTTTCACTTTATAATTTTTTACTTTATAATTTTCTACTTCGTAATTTTCATTTTATAATTTTCTACTTTGTAATTTTCATTTTATAATTTTCTACTTCGTAATTTTCATTTTATAATTTTCTACTTTGTAATTTTCATTTTATAATTTTCTACTTTGTAATTTTCATTTTATAATTTTCTACTTTGTAATTTTCATTTTATAATTTTCTACTTTGTAATTTTTGCTTTATAATTTTTTATTATCTTTAAAATTGAAATTTCTTGAAATTTGAAGATTTATACGTCACGTATGGAATGTGGGAGCGTCATTTGATCACCGTACGGGGTTACTGATCGAGTTCAGCAGAAACATATTCCCTACGTGTTCGCGCCACGCGCCGCACCTTCGCGCAAGCCATAAATAGAAGAAAAAAAACGAACTCGCAGGGACAGTCGCAGCCTCCCCGCGTCCGCCTTGATTTATTGCATATGAGTTCTCGGATTTGTCAATCGTTCCGGGGCCCTGCTCCCCCCGTTCCGACCGCGGCCACCTTCACGGCGAACGAGTTCGCAAGCCGACCCTCTCCCACCCCCGGCCGGTTTTCATCCCCCCTTGTTCCCCGGGTCGCGGTTCAGCGCCGCTTATTTTCCTGCGGGAACGTTATGAATCACCGGCCGGCGTGTTACCCGGCCACGCGGATTTTCTAAATAAAACTTTAACCGTCCAACGGCCGACAGTTTGTTCCGAACTGCAAATGTTTAATTAAAATAATTTTCGCGCTGCTCGCCGCGGTGTTCCCGCAGAAAGAAAAAGAACCTAATCACGTCAGATTTATGGAAACAACGGCGCGCGCCGGAATCCGCGGCGGGTGGAATTATAATCGTAGGTATATGTTACGCTCGGTGCGAGGCGAGGCAATAATGCATTAATTAGCGAATGAAATATGAAATTTGATACAACATTGGGCGCTACGGACGAATAGAAATCAAATTTAGTAGAAATAGAACGAATAGCGGAATTTTGGAACTGGCTCGGGAACAAATAGATTTTTATTTTTATTTTTATAGAATTATATTTATGAGCAGGTTAATGCATCAACCACAATAAAGTAATATCATTTTGCTTTCTGAAATATAAAAGTTTGTAATCGGAATTTATTTTTCTAAATATTATCGTCAACTGTTCGTTGATTAACTTCGAACTCGAGCGGTGACTCTGAAGCACCGCTAAAATTGTTACAGCACGTTCCGAAATAATCTTCATATTATGAAAAATTAAATTTAAAAAATTATTAAAAGTATAACTGTTGTTGTGTGAGTTACAGGATTCAATTTCAATTGAACATAACCTCTTTATCTTATAAAATGGAAATGCTGTATGTTAGAAAAATTATTTTAGAATTACAGTTAAAATGGCTTCGAGCGCAAAGGGTTAACAAAAGTATCTTGTGTAAAGTATGGAATAAAAGTTTATATATATATATATATGGTATGAACGTATACACTATAGTCCACGCTTTTCGTACATAAATGGCCATTCTTCGAGGGCGTATAATGCAAGGTTAAGCGAAGAAAAATTTCGTAAATAAAGCGCTATTTTATTATCTTGAAGCGCTAAAATTTCGAAAGCGCGCTATCTTTTTATTTGCGCTCCGTTCTCCCGGAGCGTGATCGTCGCCGACTTCGCGTCCCCGCTTCGCGTTCACATCGAGCCCGATGAGACGGCGTGCACCGATGCGCCGGGATCGATTAGTTTACATCCGCCTGGAACAACTTCGGCGTCTCCTTTTCGCTGAAGAACGGGAAACAATGGAAATGAGTTTCCTGCGAGGCGACCGGAGAATTTTAAGGTCGTGCAAACGAGGCTCCGGGCGAACGCGTCGCGCGCACCGCGCTCGGTCGGCTGTTATCTACCGGGTGTAATTGTCATTCGTGCCTTATACCGGTGGGGGAGGGCCGCGCGGGACGCAAAAGACGAGGAGGAGACGCGGGAAGAGGAGAGAGAGGAGAGCGGATAGCACGGGAGGATGAAAGAGAAACCCTAGACCAGAGAGGTGGGTAGGTAGCACGGGAGAGAGAGGCTCCTAGGTATCGTAGCTTGGAAGCAAACACCGGCTCGCTACAATGAAACGCAATTTCCTGCTGTTGGTGCTGAGACTGAGCTAGTCGTCTCATTCGTCTTGACTAAAAGCTTCACTCCTCACGCTCACTGCGTTAAACAATCGTACCTGCGTGGCATTCGTTAAGGAAGGCTTCAGTGCTGAGATAGCGAGACAGAGAGACAGAGAGAGAGAGAGAGAGGGAGAGGTCCCTTCTCATCCTCCCTTGCAATTGCCAAGATTCACCGTGTGCCTAATCTCCATCGTACGCCGAGACGTTTGTTTCTTCACCGAAATTATTTACTGCTACTGATACACCGGGGCTAGAACGCGTTGATTGTACGAAATAATTAGAAGTTTCGGATCCGTGCTATGCGCCATTGAAACCCCCTTACGAGCCGACTTTGAGGACCCCGATTCGAGAGAGGGTAATGCCTGTCGGTCCCTTTGTTTTCGAAGACGACATCTCGAATATAAACGCGGAATCCTCGAAAAGTATTCTCGCGAAGGAATCGTCGTATCTTGAAGCATTCGTCGTTCGTTGTTATGTATAACAAATAACAAGTAATACAGTACAGTCCGCGAATGTTTTAGTCCGACTCGTTATTATAGCGCAAGGGGTTAATTAGCTTGCGACAAACTGGTTCCATAATGTTCCGAACGCAATTTTTCGGAACGTCGCGACGCGTCGGACGGTCTTTTGAAAATTTTATAACGATTGTCTTTATTTTCCCATTTACTAGTACACGTACAGGTCCCGAACGGCGCTCGACGCCCCGCGCCTGTCCGGTCGATTTATCAAGCGAGACAGTTTATAGGGGAGGCGGGGGTGGAAGGGGGGTGGCGTGAAGCTCATCTCAAAGCAGGAAGGTGGTAGATCGAACTTGCGGCCACCCAGAAAATGGAGTGTCCTGGAACGGGCCGAGCGTGTCGGCCAATTTATGACACGTAATTAAAAAGTCAAGCGCCCGGTGGCAGCGTCGTTCCTCCCCGGGGCACATTCTATCCGGCGCAAACTCGATAAGACCGATAAGTGGATAACGCCAATCACCAATATTTTGATAAGAAATAAATTAGTTCGGCTGCCGCGGACTTCCTCGGATAACAATGCCCACGGTCGCCGCGGTTTGATACACGAATCCGCGGGGCGGTCGCCGCGCAGCTAATGCACCAGGCATCGCGCATCTCTTTTCGGCAATCTCGAACTGCAAATTATCATTTTTATTGCGCGAGCAAAATTTTAGATACTTTAGAATTTTTTACTTTGTAATTTTCACTTTATAATCTTTTACTTTGTAATGTTTGCTTTATAATTTTTTACTTTGTAATTTTCACTTTATGATTTTTTACTTTGTAATTTTTTACTTTGTAATGTTTGCTTTATAATTTTTTACTTTGTAATTTTCACTTTATGATTTTTTAGTTTGTAAATTTTACTTTATAAATCTTTATTATTTTTAAAATTGAAATTTTCTGAAATTTGGAATTTTATATGTCACGTATGGAATGTGGGAGTGTCATTTGATCACCGTATGGGGTTCAGCAGCAATTCCTATTGCCTTCTGTAACTTGGGATAAACCACCCTTACTAATATCTATCGCATGACTATAATTTCATCTCGAAAAACCAAAAGAAGTTCATTTTGCAGAAACGCTGATCTAATTTTTCCTGGGCGAATTAAAACTTGAACGAATAGCAAAACAGTCATCTGTGCAAAGATGATGTATTTTTATTACTGAAAAATCATTTTCACGCAGCTGTATTGTTTTACACACATTTTTAAAATTCTTGTAAATTGTTTAATATAAATCTAGCTTCGACCAAGCTATATGGACAACAGAAACGAAAAAATAGAGCCAATTAATCGCGGAGAGATCGATTAATGAAGTTGACACGCTTCCCGCGCTATTATATTGTTTTTATTTAAGCCGATCGGACGTTCGAAACGCGCCGGCTAAACTTATCAATTGAGATTCGACACGCGACACAACGGGATTTAATTCCCTTTGCTATCCGGTGATTAAAGTCGAACGTTTTTTGTCGTCTTGACACGAAGATGGATATTTGTTGAAGCAAAAGACGACCGAATATCCGCGACAAGGATTCGCCTCCCCTCCCCGTGTTATAACACTCTATTTATTGCGAGTCGAATGAAAGAAAAACTTCTGGCTGCGCGTATAATGGTATTAATCTTGGTACCGGCGCAAGAGAGGAGACGGGAGAGAGAGAGAGAAAAAAAAATAAAAAGAGCCGAGGGAACGGAAGAATGAGGGACTTTAAGTTCAGTTAAAGAGAAGAAAGAAAATAGTTTTCTCCTTTCATTATGGTCGGAAACACGGTCGAATGCAAGAGTACCCTTCCATTGGCAAACTTCCGTCGAGATGCGGACTGCAAAGCGGAAAGTTTTTTTAATTTCATTTACTCTAATTTGTAAAGTAACTTTTCAATAGTAATTCTGTGGCACCGGCACGGGGACGAATGGACAAGAAGGAATGTCGGGGAGAAAGGGGGGGGACGCGAAAACCAAAGATTCGTTACCTCCGTTACACGGCCGAGAGTTCGGCAACTCCTCGAACCTGACGACTAATTATTGTGCCAACATCTTCTTTATGTGTTCGGTGAACCCCACGTTTATGCGCGATACTGTCGCGACGTTAACCTATTAGGCACGACGCGCAATTATACCTTTGAACTATGATAACGAGTCGCGATCAAGATTTCATTCATACATCTGTTAAATATTCATTTCGTCTAAATCGAAATTAAACTGAATTCTTTCGTTGCCAAAGTGTAGAAACGAAATTAAATAAAGACGACACAATATACAAAAATTATTTGGTAATATTAAGAAAATTGTTAAAGAGAAATAAGTTCTGATCAACGCAGCGTAAAGGGAGTCGTAGTGCAGAGGGTTGTACAAAGGGTTATAAAAAGGGTTATATGTATAATGGCTTTCACAGATGTTTCGTGTTTTACGAAATTTTATTATTAGTTATTAAAGTAGACGACTATATTGGAAGTGTACCTCTCCAATACATTAAAAAACAAATATATGTATATACCGAATACTATATATAACTATACTAAAAGAATATATATCAAAACGAAATGGTAATTTAATTACGTCGATTTGAATATATATGAACTCTGAGTTCTTCTGTTTAAACTGAAAATACTCTGTTATAATTATCAATTTTCAGCGAGCAAGAAAAACATTCTCTCTTTTCATTTCAAACTATTCCATTTGTCATTCGAATATTAAAAAGCAGCTATACCTTTCTTAATAACATTTAGTCTATAGCAAGTCGCGAAGATTGATATAAACATAAAATGCCTATTAAATTCAACTTGTCAACGAGCAGACAATAAACAAAAATTCCCTTATATTTTACATATTTGGTGAAACATTTCCTAGCGGAAACTGATCAAAGCCATAAAATAGCATGCTAATATTCGCGCGGGCACGTTACCATCGGCGAGGATTTAATTGTTCGTCACGCGAGTCCTATTTCCGTGTGGTTAATTAATTGTCGGGACCGGTTTTTGTCCGCATTTGCGCTCATTATCGTCAGCCCCGGCGTGTTTATAATGAACCTGGCGATTCTAAGGACTAAATTAGGACCAAGCGAGAGAGAGAGAGAGAGAAATAGAGGAAGAGAGCGCGCGCGAGAGAGAGAGAGAGAGAGAGAGAAAGAGAGAGCGAGAGAGAGAAAGAGGGTAGAAGAGAGACTCCAGCGCCAAGAGAAACAAGAATCGAGTTGGCGATGGCAGAGCCGCGGCAGAGCAGGGAGGAGATTTCCCGAAATCGTGCGAGATTAATCCAGACTGGCGTGCCCCGGGCGCAATTACAAGCACAAACAATGGGCACCAGGACAGCCGTCATTGTGCCGCACGTGATATAAAGAGGGAAAAAAAAAGGAATTGCCGTAAAAACGACGAAAAAAAAAACAAGAACGACGTGAGGGGTTAGTCGAAAGAGAGGTGTGGGACGAGGGACGGGACTGAAATAGAAGAAATGAGTCTAAGGTCCCTAGTTTGTAATCACATGCGACGTTCGTCTGACAATGAGTCCTCGAGTTCGAGGAATAATTTAGCGCCCGTGAACAATAGCGGCCTCGCGCCACATCGATACCCGTTGTTCCGAATGCGGCAAGTTTCTTCGCGAACACGACGATTCATAACGGCGGAATTCGACGGTATCGCGTGCGCGCGCGCGCTCGATCGTGTGCGTAATTTTCAATTTATTATTCAAAGTTGTAACGACGTCGAACCGGTTCGGGAAACCTATGGGAAAATCCGCGCGGGCAGCTTAACCAGCCCGGAATTATACATTCAGAAAAGGTCCTCGCTGAATTCGAAATCTGTTTGCCTCCCCCCCCCCCCCCCCCCCCCCCCCCCTTTTATTCCGTTTCCTCCCAAGTTCAATAGCTATTGTAATATAATGGAATTAAGCATGGCCGGCGAATTCGAGGCGGTTTCTAACGCGGTGCATGGATAATTCTGCGCCGTTTCGGGTCGCGGGAGAATTCGACACGCGATTCTGCACGCTTAACCCTTTGCACTCGAAGCCATTTTAACTGTGGAAACCATTTTTCTGATGTGCAGTATTTCCATTCTAATGAATGAAGTGTATTTTTTACATATATATCAAATTAAATCTTGTGATTCATACCAAAACTTTCATTTTCAACAATTTATCAGAAATTAAACTTTGTTGCTATAAAAATTATTTTAGTAGGTGACAGAACGATTTTAGTGGTGTCTCAGCAGTCACCACAAAGAAATCATTTTTCTGCTGTACAGTATTTCCATTTTAAGCGGCCAAGTGTATTTTACATATATCAAATTAACTTCTGTGATTCATACCGAAACTTTCATTTTCAACAATTTATCAAAAACTAAACTTTGTCCTTATAAATATTATTTTAGAAGGTGAATCAATGCAAAGGGTTAATCTATCGCAAAGTTCCGTTTTGAATTTTCTCGTTCGTCAGTGGCATGATTAATTTATAAGTGAGCGCCCATTCGTCAATTCATCGGAATACGATGCTTGTAAAGTAATCAAGTGGTTCTTTATCTATTATAGCGATTTTCAATAGGTTAATCCGCTGAACGGATCCGCAATA
>NC_135776.1:19293534-19299968 GCF_028453695.1 Augochlora pura | reverse complement strand
AAGCTCCGTCATCCGGTGATTTAGATGACAGTATCAATTTTCAAGGTCCACCGCGGAAGGTGTGTCCCTTTCCACCGGCTCTCTTTCCAGATGGCTCCGCGATAAAGCTTTATCGAACCGAAAGGAACGCCGGCAAGGTATACCGGGGCCATTTTTCCATAGCTTGATCTATGGTATCAATTTGACCGCGGCGAATTCTTGGTTGACGTACGGAATCGTTATTTATTGCTCGCAAGTCGATCGAACACGCCGCAAAACCCGAGGCCCAACCCCGCCGCGGAGTAAATTGGATCGAAAAGTCGAAAGTAAATGGATGCTTCCATTTACACGTATCAGCAAGTTTATTAGAGACTTTCTTTGTTTTCCACGCTAACGAGAATTAACTTTGCCCGCCGTTTTTCCGCCGCTCGATCGGCTGGCTATCTTCCTGCAACCTCGTCGCGATCTTAACCCTTTAGTGACCGGTCATTCGGCTATAAACATTTTTATATTTTTCTCATAATATTGGCATTATACTACATTTATTTTATTCATCGCAAAAGCTATAATATTATCTAATATTATTAATATTTTTACTATAAAAAATTATATAATAATACTTCAGTAATATATAGCAAATTATTGGTTGCTTTGACAATCGATTCACAGGCTCGAAAAGCCGATTTATAACCTCAGTTATAATCATCAATTTTTCTTTGGATTTTACAACTAACGCACACTATACAGAAATATTTGTACAATCGTTTCTTGTTTCGCAAATACACCTTTGGATGTTATCTATCAATTTCTCTTTATGCTACATGTAAAAGTTCACACTGTCATAGAAACGCGATGAGAAATATTATGCCGCAACTCTGAAATGACACGTGGAAAGACGATAAAACGAAAAGACAAGGCAGGGGAGACAAATGAATACTACGACCGAAGAAGAGGACGCGAAATTCTGTGCGTGTCAAAGTCGAGAGAACGATAAGCATGAGAAATGATACAGGAACATAGCAACAATTAACGATGTAAAAGTACTCATTTGTTCGAAATCTGTCAATGTTAACTCTTTCAACTCGAAGCCATTTTACCTGTAAATCTGAAATAATTTTCCTGGCTGTATTTCTATTCTATGCAATAAAGTGCAGTTTTACGGGTATGATATTAATTATTATCAGTGTAATTATCTTTAATGTAAACTTTTACATGGCGTACGATATTGCTTAATTTTGTAGAAAATAGAATTATTCAAAATGCATATTAAGGCATAGATGTTGTATAGTTTTGTGTAACGAGCACCGTCTTTTCCAGAAAATTAACTCCCTTTTTTGCAACATCCTGTAGAGGCACGCGAAACGAAAAAGAGTGGGAGATAATGACACTCAGCTGATACGAGATATCTGCTCGCCGCGCGAAGATTTATGTTTCGAATATCGCGCAGCTAGGCTTTCTAATTATATTAAACCACTAGAAAGTCAGCGCGAGGAGGCACTTGGAACGTTACGCCGCGCTCGTTTATTAATCAGAGCGGAAAATGTGTTTTTACGGATACGTGAATTCTGAATTCAGCAGATACGCGTGCGGATCGTGTGCGCGTGCTGCCGCACGTTTATACGCGCGACGCACAGTGATACCAATTGTTGCCAATTCTTTTTTATTTTTATAATAGATACGGCCGCTGCGTGGGAATGTGCATTACCAGGCGTTAAAGTAGACACTTTCAGCTTCAATTTGAGCTATTTACAATTAAAATTGCTCCACGGGATCGTGATAAAAAGTTCGCTCGAACTTGAAAAACGTGTTTCAGGCCGTCTAAAAACGTCGGAAGGTTGCTTAAAAAATTCATAAAAAAATCCCAGGCCATTCTAGCGGAATGTACCTTCCAGCATCGTAAAGTAGACACTTTCAGCTTCAATGTAAGCTACTTGCGATTAAAATTGCTCCACGGGAAAGTTGTTGAAAACACGCCCAAATTCCAAAAATTAGCCCCAGACGGCCTAATACCCCCGATTGTTTGATTTAAAAAATCATAAAAAAATCCCAGGCCATTCTACCGGAATGTACCTTCCAGCATCGTAAAGTATACACTTTCAGCTTCAATGTAAGCTACTTGCAATCAAAATTGCTCCACGGGATCATGATAAAATGTTCGCTCGAACTTGAAAAACGTGTTTCAGGCCGCCTGAAACCGTCGAAAGGTTGCTTAAAAAATTCATAAAAAAATCCTTGGCCATTCCAGCGGAATGTACCTTCCAGCATTGTAAAGTATACACTTTCAGCTTCAATGTAAGCTACTTGCAATCAAAATTGCTCCACGGGATCAATATAAAAGGTTCGCTCGAACTTGAAAAATGTGTTTCAGGCCGCCTGAAACCGACGAAAGGTTGCTTAAAAAATTCATAAAAAAATCCTAGGCCATTCCAGCGGAATATACCTTCCAGGGTCTTAAAGTAGACACTTTCAGCTTCAATTTAAGCTACTTGCAATCAAAATTGTTCCACGGGATCGTGATAAAAAGTTCGCTCGAACTTGAAAAACGTGTTTCAGGCCGCCTGAGACCGTCGAAAGGTTGCTTAAAAAATTCATAAAAAAATCCCAGGCCATTCCAGCGGAATGTACCTTCCAGCATCGTAAAGTATACACTTTCAGCTTCAATGTAAGCTACTTGCGATCAAAATTGCTCCACGGGATCGTGATAAAAAGTTCGCTCGAACTTGAAAAACGTGTTTCAGGCCGCCTGAGACCGTCGAAAGGTGGCTTAAAAAATTCATAAAAAAATTCCAGGCCATTCTAGGGGAGTGTACATTCCCAGGTCTTAAAGTAGACACTTCCAGCTTCAATTTAAGCTAAGTTTCGTTAACTTAGCGGCAGGAGAACATATTTTGTGACGAGAGAATAAATTTCAAACGATCGAGAGCCAATAAATCGGACATAGAGTTAAAAACGACAACAAGGCAAACTTCGAAGACAGCAAAATAAGAATAGAGCAAAGAAATCTAACGATTCGTCGCAACAGCGCGAGTTAACAACCGTGTCGTTCAGGGTCACATCGTATAATTTGAGGAACGCGTCGGATGTTCGCGCTCTTAACGAGGAAGCCGTCATCTAAACTTAAACACGGAACGGCACGTTGTTAATTCTGCACTACAATTTTCAGAAGGGGCTAGCTCCGGTCTCCCCAACCCCCCACCCCTCCCTCCGTCGTCTCCTCGTCCGTTCTACGCCCGTGAGCCGCACGCCCCTCCGTCGGTCCGTTTCCTAGTACTAATTGCAGTTATACTTTCATACGTTTAGGTTGTTACAGCGTTTACCTCCGTTTCCTTTGAAGTGCGCTCTACCGACGGCAGAGGGGGGAGGGGTGGTGGGTGTGGAGGCGACCTCGGGAGTCAAGGTGAAATTTAACGAGACCTCTGTCACGGTGAAAGATACAAAAGCTGAACGCGAGACGCATCACAAACCTCATATAATTGGCGGAGAATTTAGCGGCCGGTAAACAAAGCGGACGCAACGGACCGCGAAACCGCACCTCTCGTTTCTGTCTAGCGCCGCGGTGTTCGAGATTAAACCGGTCGCAATGCCACGCCAGAAAAATTTCTTCCCTCTAATTTTAGGACCGCGAGACCCGCGACCCTGGGTTGCAAACCCTTCCTCCCTCCCCCCCTCCCACCCTCCCCGAACCTCGCCGCGTTCAGTTCTTTGTAACGCGAACGGGGTCCCTGCCCCGCGCTCGTTTACGCGGCCTCTTCCAATCCCCGTACCACGCCCGACGATAAACAATTTATTATCTGCTTGCGATCGCTGGTCGACCATTTAACGCTCGACGAAAGGGGCGGGTTATGTTTTATATATATAATAATTATCTATATAATAATTATATATATAATTATTATATATATAATAAATATATATAGTTCGATCGTTCTCGTTTCTATGAATCGTGTCCTAAATCTTCCAGACCATTCGCGCGACACAGAGTTCCATCAAAAATCGTCGGGATGCCCAAAATAGACAAAATGTCCAAAATAGACAAGACGTCTAAAATATACCATTGAGAGAAGGAAAATCGGTCCGACCGTGGATAATTACCGTCTCCCATCATTCATTCATCGGCCGCATAGTTCGGCAGCCGGTTAGAGCCGATCGCGTCGACGTAGGAGACAAATCCTCCGTCGGTGGGCTCCGCTATCAGAAAACCCTGAAAGATTCCGACGGGTTCGGCTAAGAGCGAACCGCTGTACCATGCAATGGATCGGATTAAATATTATTATGAGGAAGAACGAGACGTGTCGCGGTACAGCCCCCGCCCCCCTCCGTCGATCCCCTTAGTTTCCCTCTTAACCAACCGCTCTCATCCTTTCGTTGCCGAGAGAACCGAGGGCCTAGGTTCGTTTTCATCCACCCTCCCTTCCGCCACCCTCCTGCCCCTTCCCTCGGCTGGCACACCGCTTTCCTCTCGTGGTCCAAGGAACCGGCGACCAGCCTCTGGAAACCGAAGTCTCGAAAGTTTGGCCCCTTCCCAACGGGTCCTCCCCCCCCCCCCCCCCCCCTCTCCCCTCTCCCCGCCGCCGTCAACTACACCGCGAGGAATGCATTTTTCATATCCTCGCGATATTATCGTCGCCACACCCCCCACCCTTCCTCCGGTCGGTTGTGTTAATCGATTTGGAAGGGGAAATATAACGAAGGGGAGAAAAGTTCCGTCGCGCGGACCGACGCCGGAATTCCGGAAAAGAATAATGTAAACGCGCGAGAGCCGAATCCGTTCGCGCATTACCTACCGGTGAATCTTTAACAGCCGCTTTAAATAGCCAGGTGACGAGCCACTCTCCGGCCCGTCTCTCTCCCGGCGCTTTTTTAATTGCTTTCCGCTTCTCTCGTCGCCACGCCGACCTAACCTCTAAACGCCTATCGGGACTATCCTTCTCTTCGCCTCTCCTTCGAACTCTTCGAGGATTTCGGATAAAAAATTGATCCACGTTCGATATTCTTCCGAACAGTCTTCTCGATAAGCTAAGAATTTCTTAAGAATTTATAAGACGCCGTCCGCGAGAATCGACCGCGAAACTCGACTTTAGACGGAACGTGAATTTAAATGCATCGATACCGAGGGGTCGCGGGTCAACTTTAAATTATACAGTGGATTTGTGGGGGCCGATACCGGGCGGGATAACGACGACCGCGATAACAGAGGTGCCGGAAGAAAGACTTCCATTCTACCGGGACGAAACAAAAGGAAACAGAGGTGGAAAGTGGGAAGGATCGGCGCGGATCCTTTGGGGCTAGAGGCGGAAGCATACGGCGGCGTGGCGCGGCGTCCGCTGATAATAGTCTAATGTGACGGCGAAGTAGAGAAACGCTCGACGGAGAAAAAGAAGAAAGAGAGAGGGAGTATTATCGACAAGTAATTAAAGCCGGCGATGGAGCAAAGACCGTAGGAATTTAAAGGGCTTTCTTCGTCTTTGAACGCGAAGAGAGCCGGGGCCCTCTTTTCTCCTCGGCTCGCTCGGTATCGGAGTAAACGGCGCGGCAACCCGCGATACGGCCCGACGAAGAGAACAGAGCTTCCCTATTGGTCGTTAGAGGATCGCGCAGACAGGATCCTCGAGGAGGAGGTCTTCATTCCACGGCGAACGGTAGTCACCCGATAATTCCGTGGAGGGCTCCAATAATTTTGATATGTAAATACAAGGTGGGCGTCCTTGTCTCGCGGGTATCGGGCCTGATTAAAATATCCCGAGGCTCGGATTACCATGGATTCACAGAGGTTTGCCCAGACATCTTATCCCTGCTTAGGAAACTCTTCTTTGCTATCCGCGGTCTCTCGCTCGAATCTCCTTCTCTCTTTCCCCTCGGACGCTGTCTTCTATCCCGCTTTAAATTTCATTATCGAGTCATCGCGGATGCCCTGCTGAATAGGCTGTTTCTGTTTGCCCTGGCGAACGCTGTTTCTCGCCGCTGTAGCTCGCCGATTTATTTCTTTAGGGCAAGGAGACGTCGACGACGACGTTGATCTGGATAGAAATTGTTCAGAAATTCTTAGTTCAACGATCGAGAAAAATATAAATAATATTTGGAAAAATATAGAAAAATATTTGGAAAAATATCGGGGAAGTTAACAGAGTGCGCGTAGCAAAATTTGTTTACTCGGAAATATTTTATCACCGCGTACACAGAAATCACGGCGTGTACTTGAATGCAAAACAACCTGTCGGCGGTGCACCTTTCATTCAAAAATACACTCGTCCCTCAATTTACGCGAATGCCCGGCCCACGTGGATTTGATTTGCGCAAATAAAAGTCGTGTAAATTGAATCTGTCAGCATGAAAGGAGAAACGTTGGAAAATAAAAGCTGGGAAAAGTTTTGGAAATATACATGTGTGTGTGTGTGTATTTATTTTACATAACTTAACGAAAAGTGAGTGGAACGTTTCAGAAAACAGAAGTGTGT